>NC_028645.1:12568709-12585069 GCF_001406875.1 Solanum pennellii | reverse complement strand
TATATATATATATATATATATTATTTTATTTTTTAAAAAAAAAAATCAAAACTACCCATTACTCCCGAAAATCTCTACCCACTTCACTGACCTTAACCCCCTTACCCACCTACACCACACTAGCCCTGTACATACATTATCATACTACTATAAACAGAAGGACAGACCAAAAAAAAAACAATCAACATACACATTCAGCAACACGCACAGAGACACAACCAAAAAAACGGAAGAATACACAAGGTATCAAAATCCCACACACAGAAAAAAAGACCATGCAGAAACCCAAAAACAAGAAAACATGTGCACACTATAAAAAAAACTATCTAGACTACAAAGACACATCCACACTAATACAAGAATTTGTGAGTGTTCTAATCGAGCTTTGGTCAAGGTTTCTATTTCTTCATTTAAGGTTGAACTTTACCTTATTTTTTAAATTTATTTGTGGAATTTGATTTAATTTTATGACAATTTTTCTTATATTTTATTTTATTCATGAATTTGATTGAAATGATTTATTTGTTAGTTCTTATATCTCTATCTCATGAATGACGGTAGCATTAACGACGATTTAATTTCATTATTATTTGTTATTTTTTGATCTCTTAAAGCTAAATGGATCGTAACATTGTTCTTGTTTTAATTTGGATAATAATAGATATATTTATGCTAATAAACAACAAAATAAATAAATTATTATTATTTTATTTTAAATAATCAAAAAAGAGTTTTTTTGTAACAATCCGTTATTGTTTTGTTTGAGTATAAAGTATATACTTAATGTTGATGTTAATTTTAAGAGTAATAAAAACATTAAAATATAAAATAAAAATATATGAATATGATCCAATGTTTTATCCTAGAATTTTAGTATTTTATTTTACTTTTTTCTTTATAAAGACTATGTTTTTTTCTTTTAACATTAGACAAACCTTTAGGTCCGCTAAAAATATTGTTTCGATTAAGAATGCAATTATGCATCTTTTTGAGACATTAAAAAAAATCAAGGATGTGGTGACACACCTTGTGAAGTAATATAATTAAATTTTATTAATTGAAGTAGAGACTTATAAGAAATTGAGATTATTAGGTTTGATGAACTCGAGAGGGGAAGACAGTTATATCTCCAAATGTCAAAATCGAGAATGCAGTTATGCATCCGATTTATGACTAATAAAAATTCAACAATAAAAAATAAACAAATCATGACATGTAAACAAAAATTATACAAAAATATATCAAGATAAGTATAAGTCAATAAAAGTAACAGTGCTAGATTCACGGGACTTAGGGATGCCTAATACCTTACTCTCGGTCAACAGAATTCCTTATCCGAATTTTCGGTTCGCAGAACACAAAAACAGTCAGTTTTTTTGTTATAGATTAAACTAAAGGTGACTTGGAACACCATAACTTATTCCAATGGCGACTCTAAAAAGTAAAATAATCTCTAATCAAATACCGTCACTTCAATTGGAAAACCCCTTGTTTTTAGCGCAAAAAGGGGTGTGACACCCAACATTCTTGGGGCTAAAGATATTCTTTTCACCTCCCAAATCCATTTTTCAATCAGTAGAACCTATTTTCTTGGGTTAATCACAATGGGGAGGGTTTTGAATCGGAAACCATGGTGGGAAAAACCCTAGTTTTGATACTTGAAATCATTGGTATGATATAGGGTTGTTAGAATTGTTAGTAATTTGGGTAATTAGTGATTGTTTATTGGTTCCTATATTGAATTGATTGTTTGTGAAGCAATAAAAAGTGGAACGAATCCGGAAAGAGAAGGATCAAGGTTCTTAGGGTTTCAAGCTTGTTTTGTAAGTGATGGTTGTAATTCCATGATTCCGTGATATATGTTTGTTTGCTTCATTATGATATATGTTTCTTAGCAAATATTGCATTATTGATCACACTTTTTGCAAATGGCATAGATGAATTACTATATGTCATGAATCACTTCTTGATTGTATGACTTGAGAGTGTACTTGTGTTTGTGATAATGTGTGTAGAAGGATCAGATTGCCACGTTTCGGCATAATTAACCGGGATTTGTTTCCCCGTGTTGGCATAAAGATGGGATCGTATTGCCACATTCCAGCATAACTATGTGATCGTGTACCACGTTTTGGTGTGTTTATAGTTTGGGTTTGGGTTCCATGAGAGGAAAAATTACTTGACATAGTTGTGTATCTTGAGAATTGTAAATTTGTATGTTGTTCATAATTGTGACAATATTGTATATGTTCTTTATATGCATATGTTTATAATGTTGTTTGACTTGCTTATGTTACACTTAATGGAATAGTCGCATGACCCTACCAGTACACTGTTTTTGTGTATTGATACTGGACTTGCTCTTATTTTTGTTAAGTACAAGGTATCTTCCAGTCACTATTGACAGACTTTATTTAGAAGATCAATGATCGTTCAAATTCAAGGGTAAGCTAGTTCTTCCAGGCTGCATTGGATTCTCCTTAAGTTTATGTCCGTATTTCCATACTTAGACTAGTTCGTAGATGCTTCTTATATTGTTTGGGTTGTACCAATTTTCCTTTTAGACATGGATCTTGTTAGAGATTTGGTTAATTAAATTTCAGGTTCTAGATTAATTGTTCCGCAATTCTCCAGGAAGTCGAGAAATCTTGAAATTTCTTTTAGTTTCTTCTCTTTTTTCTTTTCTCCAAGCACTAGCGTGATACTCTAGTTTTCTAAAATTATGTAATTATGATTATACCGTAACTAAATCCCTAAAAATTAAATAAAATAATAGGGTTGGAAAAGAACAAAACAATTTTCAAAAATCCGGATTGGACTTACCTTACTTGAACATCCCAACTTCCAATGGACATATCGTAGTTATACGAACTTGGAATCATGCAAACTCGACGAAGTAAGAAAGACGATTCCAAGTTCATTCCTAGGGTATCTTAAAAAGAACACCTACATCGTCCTGATCGAGGAGTTATGGTTATTTTAATTTGATCAAAAACCCAAACTTAACATAACTTAGCAAATTTCAATATTTTTTCATTCTTTCCTAAACTGACTATTACGCATTATTAACTTTTTACTAGTGTTTTGTATTGGTGAGATGTTATAACGTCTTACCCTTGAGAACATTCATTCTCGAATGAGATTACTATTAGAAGGCTAAGGGTGTAACATCTAAAAATCATCTCAAACACAAAAAAAACCAATGCAAATACTACATGCCAACTCATAAATTAAAGAGTACTAAGAAGAGAATTAGTACCTTTTTCTAGAACATTCCGTTTGAAAGAGATGTGAATTTTCCTCATATATTCCTCAGCTTCCCAAGTAGGTTCCTCAACAAATTTGTTCCTCGAAAGAACTTTGACTAATGCTATGTCTTTTTTCCTAAACTTGTGAACTTGGTGCATGTGTTCTCGAAAGCACTCCCGGGAGAGAGTGATTTTTTTCTGGACTTTAGGTCATCTTGTGACCTCTGATCTAATGTCTGAACATGAATCTCTTCATAAGATAAGGTTCTTTGATCCCAATATCTTCATTTGGTATGATCAATGAAGGATTTCCTTATGCACTTCATCAACATGGAGATGTGAAATACAGGAGGAGCCGGTGCTAACTCTTGTGGTAGCTCCAACTCATAAGCTACATTACCAACTCTTTCTGATATTCTGTAGGGGAAAATATAACGGGGACTAATCCTTTACTTCTTACCAAATCTCATAACACCGTTCATGGGTGAAACTTCTAGATATACCCAATAATCTACTTTGAAACCTAACTCCCTTCTCCTAACATTAGTGTAGGATTTCTGGCAACTGCGTTGTGTTTAATATCACTTGATACACTTTCACCTTCTCCATAGATTGATGAACTAAATCTTGTCCTATCAACCCAGCTTCATCAACTTGAAATAATCAAATAGGATATCTACATCTTCTCCCATAAAGAGCTTCATAAGGAGCCATTTGGATGATAGAGTGGTAACTATTGTTGTAAGCAAATTTAATAAGAGATGGATGATCATCTCAATTTCCTTTTAAAGAAATCTCACAAACCCTCAACATATCCTCTAAGGTCTGAATCGTGCGCTCTGCTTGCTCATCTTACTAAGGATGAAAGCAGTACTTAATTTCACCATTGAACCCAAACCATTTAAGGAATAACTTCAATAACATTGTAGTATATTGTGCACCTCTTTCTGATTTAATGGAGATGGAAACCGCATGGAGTCAGACCACCTCTTGAATATTTTACTTAGAATAATATTTTGCTAAATGGGTAGTCTTTACCTGTAAAAAGTATGTTGATTTTGTCATTCTATCAACAATCATCCAAATGGAATCATGCTGCTTGTGAGTCCTTCGTAAAAATGTTAAGAAGTCTGTACTGATCATTCCATTATGGATGTTCTATATTTTGAGTCAAACCATGGGGCCTTTGATGTTATTAACTTGTTGCAAATTCAGACACTTAACAACAAACATTGCAATGTTATTCATCATACTACTCCACCAATAAACTTCTCTAAAATCATGATACATTCTTTTTGAATGCGGAATAATGGAATATCTAGAGCTATGAGCTTCCTGCATGATCCTTTATTGGAGTTCATCCAACATTGGTACACATAATCTACCTTGATACCTAAATACTCCATTTCCCCATAGTTTAAACGCCATTACCTTTTACTTGTGAAATTCTGCCTTCAATTCAAGAAAAATAAAGTCTTGTTCTTGCTTCTCTTTTACTTCTACCACTAATGATGATTCAGCCCCGTTCATCACCACTAGTGAACCTTTAGTGGAATCCAATAGGGGAACTCTAAGGCGTGCAAGTGTATTAACATACACTGTTAGTTCTCTATTATCTTCCTCAAAATGGGTGATACTACCCATAGGCAGTATGCTAAAGGCATTAGAAGCAATATTAGCCTTACCTGGGTGGTCTTAAGTGAGCTTATTTTTGTTAAAAGATGGTTGCTTTAGTAAAATATATTTGGTTTGTGTTGATACATGTCTAAATCAGCACGTTTCTTTTTTTCCTTTTGTATGTTTCTTAATGTATGCTAAGTGAATCAACATGGTACTAAGGATTATTATAATGTTTTGTTTTGTTATCTCCCTCATGTTATTCAATTTCAAGGAATAGAAGTATCAGATTCGTAAAATAATTTATTATGAAGTGTGTCCCGTTATCCCTTTATTGTTGAGTGGTAGTAGCTTTGTGATTAAGTATCTCTTGTTTAATTGAATCGATAATGATATTTCGAATCGGCTTTCGTCTAGTCCTGTTGGACTCCCTGGTAATGTCCCAAACTTTTTCTAATTTGAAATCACAGTCAGTGTTGCAAGCCACTTCTTGTATGAGCTTGAATCTTGAAATCTCTACCATGTTTGTTCTTGACTCATATATTACTAAGAATTATTTGTATATTGTTGCTCATGAATCTCTCTATTTTATATCACTACATTTTCCAGTCTTGAATCTGCATTCTCACTTTTAGCTAGTTTCATAGATATATTTGGACATGAAAACTTTAATATTCTTAAAGCATTATTGAAATTGAGTTAAATGAATATGAGTTCAGTAATCTATGAAGATGGTTTTTATTTATTTTGCATCATCATATTCTACAGTGTTCTTTTATGTGATTGTTATGCACTTACATAAATGGTGTATCTCAATGTTGGTGAAGAAGTATATTGATCTGGGTTGTGTAACTGTGTGCAGATTGCGTTATTTGATTATTAATTATCTTTGTAATCATATAAGTATGGTGGTACATGGTAGTCGATATTTTATAAGTTATTAATGTAAAGCATATTTCTGTCAATTTACTTGGGTACAAACACGTTTGCTTTTATTTTTTCTTTACTCTCTTCTCTACTTTTATGTTTAAGTAGTGACCTTCAAATGTTATTAGTCTTGTCTCTATTCATGTTAATAGTTCAATGCTGAAGGTAGTTACACTTTTAGCACAACAATCCCTTCAATTTTTAATGTGAATATCTTCTTTGATTTTTAATATGGCTTGTTAGGCTTGGTTAAACCATTTGGGATATAATGCCTTCTTTTCCTGATAATAGTTCTATTGCTCTCTTCTTTTTAGGAACTGTGAAGTATACGTATCGATGTATCGAACTATTCAATTTCACTCAACTGTACTGGATGAGGTACATTCACGACAGCGAGAGATTATATATACTAGTCCAAACTCAAATGAAATAACGAGCTTATTTCATTCATTAAAGAATCTCCCAAAATAACATGACCATTTGCAACACTCTGAAAAATTCTCAAGTGCCTAACACAGGTGGTGTGAGCTTGTCTAACAACCCTAAAAATTACTACGCTAAGTAATGTGTAACGTATCTAGAATGCCTAGATTAGACCGGGTTCACATTGAATGATGCGCGTAGAACCAGATCGTTGAACCGCTACAGCAGCTAAGACAACTAACTTGCTAATTTTTGTGAGCTAGGAAAGGTTGGGTCCAGCCATGTAGGGCACCCGAATATGAAGATTTACCTGAATGAGTCTTAACAAAACTTTAAAAGGGTAATCTTAAGTTTGGAGAGTCTAGGGGTAAAATGGTCTTTTGCAGGATTAGGGTAGTACTATTTACCCTTAATATTTAATTAATTAATCAATTAATATGGTGGAGGGGCAATTTGGGTAGAGGTTGCCGAATTTGACCCTTTAAGCAAAATCTAGCTCCACCCGGGTTCGAGCCTTGGTGGAATCAAGGATTAAATTGATTTAATTTTCCTAAGTGAATTAGTTGAATTAATTAATATATAAAAAAACTGATTTAAGTAAGGGAAAAATCATATTTTGAATTAAAAAAATACAAAAAAATTAATAAATAATGAGGAGTCCTAGTTTGACTAAGTCTCCACCTAACTCTCCTAATCCTAATCCTCTCATTCTCACATCTCTCACTCTCATTCTCACGTCTTTTATCAGTAAAGGACTGAAAATAATAGTTCTTCACTCTTGAAGAACTTACACACAAAAACTCAAACGAAAAACTAAGCTAAAAGCGAAAATTAACAACATTCTTCTCGACGGATTGTGTTTGGGATTTTGATGGTGAGGCAGTGGTGTCGTGGGAATAGGCATCACAGAAACAAGTGTTGAACGAAATTAAGGTATTGTTTTTCTTCTCTCTTGGTCCCTTTTCCAAGAGACCCCTGAGTTCAGTTTAAATTCCAATCGAGAACCTAAGGTTGTCCCCGTTGAAAGCCCTTGTCACTAGATCCTTTGAAAGATCAAACTATGTGTTGGTATGTCTTCTGGTAAATAATTTAAGGTCTGGTTGTGATTATGTGTTTAATGTGTATTTGGAAATTATGTAAAGAATGAAAGATGTATTCCGGAAAAGTGTATTAAGTTAACTGTTTGAGCATGTGTGTGCTATAAATTAACTCATGGCTTGTACGTATGGATCCACAAGTCCAGCGTACGTTTAAAAGTAGGCGAACCTAAGATATATGTAATGAAATGATGTGAACCTAGGTGGTTTAAGTAAAAGTGTGAAACATACAAAAAGGTCAAGTGCATTGGCATATGACGAAATGAACATTCACGTAAGGGGAATGTAGAATAATGTAAAGCCAAATCTCAAGCATACTCCAAAAGAAAGTGTAGAGAATGAATTCATAGTTAGTATGTAAAGAAAAGAATGACTTCATGACTATAGGCTAGTGCAAGTGAGACAAGCTGCATCTACGCCTAAAATCATTGTCACTAAGTGAAATGACTAAGATAGTATATTTATGCTAAATGATGAACAAGCAAAGCAAGAGTGGCTACATGAGGATAGGCTAGTACTAGTGAGACAAGCTTTATCTACGTCTAGAATCAATGTCCCTCAATGTGAACTCTAAGATAGCATATGTATGTTATACTATGACCAAATAATTAAAGGTGAGTAAAGATGAAATGAAAAGATGTTAAAAAAGAATAGTGAGGCATCACAATATCAGGTTAGTGCAACTGAGACAAGCTATACCTACGCCAAATATAAGGTCACCAAAAGTACTCACCTAAGAGAGTGTCGAAATTAAGAGGAAAGTCTCATTCACACTCTATATGTAAGTGTAAGGACAATTCACACTTAATAAGTAATAATGAGATAAGAAATCATCTAATGAGCTATGATGCCTCATGCTAGAAGCTAGCTTCTATGATGTATGAGATGAATGTAATGGAACTTTATACTGAGCACTGATAAGGTAGCTATGAGTCGTGATTCCTTCTTTCGAGAAGGCATGGATTCGTGCAATTCTCATAGATGAGACTGTCCATCCAGACGGGTATGTGTCTCCTTATATCTCCTAGTCTTTGAACCTATACATCCAATATAGAGTTCTAGCAGGGTTCGACTCCCTATATATGCTAGCATGTTTTTGTTCACTTTGGCCGGTGATTCCACCTCTTTTCAGTGTGGAGTTAAGCACTGGAGTTCATGATGCTCAAAAGATTTATGTTGGTTAACGTTAAAGTTCCCAAAGAAAGAATGAGTCCAGCCTCAAGTAATGCGCATAATGAAATGAATGATACCAAAGGTGTTAGGATAGGATAATTTAGAGGTGAGCTAGACTGAAGTAATGGCACTAGATCATTCTTTGTCATTGCACAGCGAACCCGACGAAAGTCTTAAACTACATCCTAGGTATGACTTGTTTTTACACTAGCTTACGAACAAATGAAAATGAAGTACGTATGAACAAATAAAGCAGACTCTGTGTTTGCTAAAGAACGCGCCCTAGTTGAGGTCCCATATGTTGAGCCCTCTTTTTGGGAAGTCCTAATGTCAAGTCCATGATTCCAAGGTCTCATGGAAAATGGACGAATGATATGAAATATGTTATGTGCTAATATGAAATATGTTGTGTGTTGTGTGCAATATGTTATGTATGATGATGCATGTTACTCTCATAGCATGACTTTCCTAATCCGACGTGGCAAGTACATTTACTCGACATTCCATAACTCATATCGTTAGAAGAGAGCTTTTCTTAATCATGCATGTCCTTGGTGTGTGCTTTCATATACCCATACTTAGTACAAGTGTGTACTAATCCCATACAACTCTTTACTTTTATTCATCCACAATTGGTAGGACTTCTTGCTTTCGAGGATGCCTATCTTTTATATTCTAGCTTAAATGTAGGCATGAGCTAGTGGAGTATGTTCCACTAGTGTTTCTTTCCGAGTTAATATTGTATTGGTGCCATTTTGGAAACTCTATATTTTTATACAAATATGACTATGTCTTTCATTTGATTATCTTAATATTAGATGGTTGTTGTGAAATGCTTATGAGTTTATGTAGATAATATTATATGATTTCAATGTTTCTCATTATGAAGTCTAAATAAACAAAAAGTTCAAAATTTTCCACTAAAATCAACCTAGATGATGTAACGAAGATGTATGAAGGCTTGCCTGCGACCTTTGAGAGGTCAACGACGCCGATTTCGGCTAGGGTCTAGACTCCAGTCTTGATAAAGTTTGTATCAGATCCAGGTTAAATTCCTAGGATAATAAGTTCAAATCAACCATATCGAGTAGTTTTTAAGTAATGGTGGTGAAGTGCACCATTATCCTGAATTAGAGACTGCATGATGCGTAGGAAAATTTCCTTTTTCTAATCTAATCCTGCCTTCTCTAATGTTTGATTCCTTGGTGTTATGAGCGTATCTAACATCAATTCTACTGTTTTAGAAAATGAACACAAGGAGGAACGCTGATTAGAAAAGAGGAGAAACAGCTGTTGGGGCAACCATGTTCCTCCCCAGGCCCCAGCTACTGAAATGGAGATGCCTGTTAACCCAGCTGGGTTGACAGATGGAGAAGTAAGGACAACTATGCCGCAGATGGCCCAAACCCTCACCTTAAAATCTCAATCTAAGATAGCCCAGGCAGGACAACAGGGTGTTCCAAGGAAGAACCCACCTGCCAGCACCATGACTAGTAGGTTAAGGGACTTGACGAGGATGAATCCTCCAATTTACATTGGATCTAAGATTGCTGAGAATCTCGAGGAGGAGTGTAGGGTAGCTATGCTGCATACTAGCATGGGCCTTTCCAAGATTATGTTCCATGTCCAACAAGTGGAGGAAAGCAGGAAGAGGAAGCATACTAGGGCAAGGAATAGGTAAAGACAAGCTGAGAAGAATTTTTCAAGGAAGATTAGTACTGAAATCAGGGATAAGCTCAGGTTTAAGAAGGGACTCTCCCACCAAGGGAAGTCAAGTTCGTCCAAGGGTCGCTACGATAGTGATTCCGAGCCTAGAGTTAAGAGAAATAGTGAAGTAGATACACCTTAAGAGAGGCCACCTTGTAGGAAGTGTGGAAAACTTTATGGAGGAGAGTGATGAGGGGCTCTAATTCTTGTTACGGTTGTAGCAAACTGGGTCACATGATGAAGAATTGTCCGTATATGAGAGGTCGAGAAAAAGGGAAGGAGAAAGTTTAGCCGAATGGTCCAAGTGAAGAGGCTCCAAGGAGGCAATGATTCTTCGCATTCAAGTCTAGTGGTGTAGGGGAAGACACCTCTGGTGATGTCTAAGGTGCGTAGCCTAAATTAGTTTTTCACGTTTATTGTTTTATGAACTAGTATGAAGTTAATATGTTCGAGTCATCATATTGGTTGCTGACTTATGTGTTTATTTATGTTGTATGCTTTGATGAGACTAGTTTAGGAAGGAGTTCCTTAGTCTATTAATGTGAAGGTGCTAGTAGGTTTAAAGGATGTGCACCAACCTACTAATATATGAATCATATATTCACCAACAAAAAGCATTGAATAGCTTAGGTACGGATTTTCTCCATAAGTGTTATGCTACCATAGACTATCAAACCAGGGTAGTGAGGTTTCAGTTGCCAAATGAAATAGGGTATAAATGAACAAGGCCTGGATCAATCCAACAAAGCCATATAATTTCAAATCTTAAGGACAACAAGATGTTATCTAAGGGTTTAGATATACTCCTCCTAAGGCTGGTTTTGTTTAACAAACTCTAATTTTTAGTGTAATAGTCGACTTGGTGTTGTAAGTCGAAAAATTGCATTTGTAATAATTGCACTATGTGAGTTAAAATGAATTCATGTTTGCATATCATGTTGCTGTTTTAGTACAGCGTGGACATGATTTTTTTTTGTTTCTTGAGTTGTGAGGTGCATCAAGTTAAGTGCGACTGATAAAGAAGTTCCTCAATCTCAAATATGAAGCTTCAGATAAGCTTGAGTAATATGCATTATATAGAGTAAGTGTTAAACAGAAATCCACAAAGAGAAAAGTCTCAAGTATGTTAAGATATTTTCGAAAATCACCCTTTTTATTTTAAAATTATGTGTAGTTTCATTCGGGGATGAATCTTTTAAGTGAGGATAATGTAAACACCCTAAAAATGACTATACTAAGTAATGTCTAACGTATCTAGAATGCGTAGATTAGACCGGGTTCATACTGATTGATGCGCATCAAACCAGAACTCTGAACCTCTGCAACAGACAAGCCAACTAACTTGGTGAGTTAGTTGAGCTAGGAAAGGTTGGGTCCAACCATGTAGGCACCCGAATATGAAGATTTACCCGGATGAGTCAAACCGGATTTAAAAAAGGGTAATCTTAAGTTTGGAGAGTCTAGGGATAAAATGGTCTTTTCTAAGGTAAGGGTAGCATTGTAATTACCCTAAATATTTATTTAATTAATTAATTAATATGGTGGAGGGGCAATTCGGGTAGAGGTTGCCGAAATTGACCCTTTAAGCAAAATCTAGCTCCACCCGGGTTCGAGCCTTGGTGGAAGCAAGGATTAAATTGACTTAATTTTGTTATGTGAATTAGTTAAATTAATTAATATTTAAAAATCATATTTAAGTAAGGGAAAAATCATATTTTGAATAAAATAATAACAATAATAAAATTAATAAATAATGAGGAGTCCTAGTTTGACTAAGTCTCCACCTAATTCTCCTAATCCTAATCCTCTCATTCTCACCTCTCTCACTATCATTCTCACATTTTTTATCAGTAAAAGAACTGAAAATAATAGTTCTTCACTCTTGAAGAACTTACACACAAAAACTCAAACGAAAAGCTAAGCTAAAAACGAAAATCAACAACATTCTTCTCGACGGATTGTGTTTGGGATTTTGGTGGTGAGGCAGTGGCGTCGTGGGAATAGGCAGCATAGAAACAAGTGTTGAACGACATTAAGGTATGGGTTTTCTTCTCTCTTGGTCCCTTTCCCAAGAGACACTAAGTTCAGTTTAAATTCCAATCGAGAACGTAAGGTTGTCCCCGTTGCAAGCCCTTTCATTAGATCCTTTGAAAGATTCAAAGTATGCATTGGTATGTCTTCTGGTAGATAATTTTAGGTCTGGTTGTGATTATTTGTTGAAGGTGTATTTGTAAATTATGTAAGGAATGAGAGATGTATTCCGGAAAAGTGTATTAAGTTAACTGTTTGAGCATGTGTGTGCTGTAAATTAACTATGTTGCTGCCTCAAATTTGCAAGTTAAAAATGTTGTATTTTCATGTATGTAAATGTTAAAAGTGTGATGTTCATATAAGGGTAATGTTGCTGGAAAAATATCACCGGAATTACTCCAAGAATCAACATTAAAACTTGACAGAAAGATGGATTGAAAGAGACCAAATTTTGTAGCTTGCTGGAAATGTTCGTCTGGGCCAAAAATTTTAAAAGTGAGCTATCTTTTAAAAAAATTTAAAAATTGTGAGGTCCGGGAATTGAATCGAAGACCTCGCCAAATGCAAATTACATAAAAATTTCATGAGAAAAATGAAAGAAAAAATAAATGTGGTGACTGGGGATTGAACCCACAACCTCTTTAATAGATGAGACAGTTAGGAGAGAAATAAAATGAGGCTAGTGGGGATTGAACCAACCACCTCTTGAATAGATGAAAGAGTTAGGAGAAAAATAAAATGAGGTGAGTGGGGATTGGACCCACAACCTCTTGAATAGATGAGAGAGTTAGGAGAAAAATAAAGAAGAAAAATAAAATGAGGTGAGTGGGGATTAAACCCACAACCTCTTGGATAGGTGAGAAAGTTAAAAGAAAAAGAATGAGCTTGTCGGGATTGATCCCACAACCTCTTTGCCTTAAACGACAAAGAGAGAAGGGAAAAGAAAGAAAATATTATGTGGGTGATGGGGATCGACCTATGATCCCCCAAATCTGAAAAATGCAAGTACCAAGTTTAATATAATATTAAGTGTTGCTCAAGTGATTCGAAATCGGTTTCCTTGCCCAATTCCGTAGTGAAACATAAGTCATACGTGAACAAATAAATAATGAATGCTGCCTCTAAGGATCAAACTTAGGATCTTGGCGTATCAACAAGATCCATAAATCTTGTACCACATAATCTTGGGTAAGTATGAGTCATGAAGCCTCATGGATTGTACGTATGGATCCACAAGTCCAGCATACATTTAATAGTAAGCGAACCTAAGATGTATGTAATGAAATGATGTGATCCTAAGAGGTTCAAGTAAGAATGTGAAGCATACAAAAAGGTCAAGTGCAGTGGCATATGACAAAATGAATATTCACGTAAGGGGAATGTAGAATAATGTAAAGCCAAATCTCAAGCATACTCCAAAAGAAAGTGTAAAGAATGAATTCATAGTTAGTATGTAAAGAAAAGAATGACTTCATCACTATAGGCTAGTGCAAGTGAGATATTCTGCATCTACGCCTAAAATCATTGTCACTAAGTGAAACGACTAAGAGAGTATATTTATGCTAAATGATGAACAAGCAAAGAAAGAGTGGCTACATGAGGATAGGGTAGTACAAGTGAGACAAGTTGTATCTACGTCTAGAATCAATGTCCCTCAATGTGAACTCCCGTAGAGCATATGCATGTTATACGATGAACAAATAATGAAAGGTGAGTAAAGATGAATGAACAGATGCTAAAAAAGAACAGGGTGGCATCACAATATGAGGCTAGTGCAACTGAGATAAGTTGTACCTACGCCAAATATAAAGTCACCAAAAGTAATCACCGAAGAGAGTGTTGAAAATTAAGAGGCAAGTCTCAATCATACTCTATATATAAGTGTAAAGAAAATTCACACTTAATACGTAATGATGAGATGAGAAATCATCTAATGAGCAATGATGCCTGATGCTAGAAGCCAACTTCTATGATATATGAGATGAATGTAATGGAACTTTATACTGAGCATCGATAGGCTAGCTATGAGTCGCGATTCCTTCTTTTGGGAAGGCAGAGGTTCGTTTAATTCTCATGACATGAGTTTGTCCGTCCAGATGGGTATGGGTCTCCTTATATCTCCTAGTCTTTGAACCTATACTGCCAATATAGGGTTCTAGTAGCGTTCGACTCCCTATATATGCTAGCATGTTTTGGTTCACTTTGACAGGTTATTCCACCTCTTTTCTGTGTAGAGTTAAACACTAGAGTTCATGATGCTCAAAAGATTTATGTTGGTTAATGTTAATGTTCCCTAAGAAAGAATGAGTCCAGCCTCAAGTAATGCACATAATGAAATGAACGAAACCAAAGGTGTTAGGCCCTCTTGCTTTAGAGGATGACTATCTTTTATATTCTAGCTTAGATATAGGCATGAGCTAGTGGAGAAGTCTCCACTAGTGTTTCTTTTCCAATTATTATATAGATATGACTATGTCTTTCAGTTGATTATCTTGATATTAGATTGTTGTTGTAAAAACGATAATGATTTTATGTAGATAGTCTTATACGAGTTCAATGTTTCTCACTATGAAGTATAAATAAACAAAAAGTTCAAAATTTTTGGCTAAAATTAACCTAGATGATGTAAAGATGACGTATGTATGCTTGTCTGTGACTATTGAGAAGCCAACGACCCAGGTTTAGGCTAGGGTGTAGACTCCGATCGTGACAGTTTGTATAACAAATGCAATTTTTATTTGATATATATAGGAGAAATTAAAATGGCTCCCTCACTATACTGATTCTATAAGACGTAATTTTGAGAAAAGGCCATCTGCAAGGATGACATAATTTTCAAGATGCTAGGAAAAAATTGTCTCTGAAGCCACATTATATGAGATATTCAAGGAGATGTATGGTGTATAAAGTTTATTCATTCATAATTCTTGTCGAGTTTAAATGTCTAGTATGTTTCAAAACTGGAAACTTTCACTTCAGTGTAAACTAGTTAGCATTTCTCCAGCGTAACGACTTCCGACATAAAAAAAATACTTTTATGTTAAAATTAGATTAATTTTTTATCTGCTTCTTATAACTTTGTTTTTCAACCTTCAAATGTTCATAACCTCCAAATAGAAAAGAGAACAGATACATTGTAGAATTCATATACTAGTGGTAGATGTAATTTTCTTCCAAGTGAAAGCAATCGTAATTGAAGAATATCTCGACATTTTTACCTCAAGTACAAAGAATAAGAAGTTGGTAGTACTCTATAGAAGTGACACGCTAGTATATGCATGTTCAATGGCAATCAAGAAAGCGTGCCATCATCCTAAGATCTTATCAAATCATATATTATTTGCTAATACCAATGTTGACAAGTATATATATATATATATATATTGCTTTTGATGGTTGCCAGTTAGTGGCGGGAGCTAGATATTTTCCTTTAAATATTTTCTCAAATAACTTGTTTTGATGTAGAATACTTTTGAAAGAAAGAAACAATAATAATCATCTTCGGAAGGAGAATGTCACGCCTCGAGCCTACACCTGGACGTCGCCGGCAGCCGAATACCATTGCTGGCCTCGAGCAAACCCTTGGTCTATCTTAGTTACTTAGTGGAAGACTTAAACACAAGAGATATAACTCATCAAATAACCAAAAAATGTAATCACTTAGACAAAATAACAACTTAAGTCTTAATCGTATACAAGTGAAATGAAAAGATAAAAGAGCTACTATTATCTGTCTATGAATCCTATAAAATAAAGAGGGATGTTGGGACAGGACCCCCAATCATCCTAAAAACCAAAAGCAAAAAAAAAAAAGAAGAGATAAGTGAATGATAAAGATGTCCTCCAAAATGAAGAGAGACTTACCAACTGACTCTGAGCTTCTACTGGATCAACGGTACGCTGAATGTTGAACCTAGTTACCTGCATTTGCATCATCATACGATGCAGGTTAACTTGCTTCAGTATATTGAATATACGAGTATGCGATTTGGAATACTAAAAAAACAACTTAAACTTGAAAAGAGTAAGAATGAACACTTATCTTAGCTCTGCTGAACTCATGAATATTCAAATCAATATAAAGTAGTAAAACATATGCAATATATATATATATATATATATATATATATATATATA
>NC_028645.1:12538567-12568662 GCF_001406875.1 Solanum pennellii | reverse complement strand
TATATATATATATATATATGTATATGTATATGTAACTTTAAAGCAACTGAAAACAATCTTCGTTCATTAAAGATAAAGCAATAACAAAATTAACTTTACTTATTTAAAGTAATAAAACTTCTGGGTGAGATTATCTTACTGACAACCATCATTATGATCCTAAGTGATGGTACAACGTTTTACCTCACTCTGACGAGGACCATCCTATACCTTGCCATCGGTATAGGACCTTACATAACTTAGTGGATCCACTAGATTAATTTAATTGATCATCTAAAAAGTATGATCCTTTAATGTCCATGATGATTACATGGTTTATGGAGACTTGAGTTATTATGAACTCGCATCCTCATATCGGTGATCAATACTACTCTTAAAAATATACTTAGCTCATGTGTTTTCAAAACAACTTCGTTTTCTAGGTTTTGATAATTGCTCAACACTTAGCTTTATAATCTGTCTTGGAATCAATGTTCCCTTTTCTTGATCAAGTTTATTTTAATTGATAAACCTTAGCTTCCTCTTATATTAAATGTGAAAAAACATTTATAAACTCTTATGGAATACTTACTTCCCTTATAGATTTTGAGAAATGAACTCAACTCTTTATTATTTACTGATACGCTCAAACATACTTCTTAAATAAGAAGTAAAGCGGTCGTATCAAGTAAAGAATCCACCAAATGAGGTTGGGATCGTTCCCACGAGGAAAATAGTTCAGACTTAACTTCAATCTATTATTACTATTATTTAGTCAAATATTTACTTAGAAAATAAAAGACAATAAAAGGGGGGGTGTTATATTTCTAAATTAATAGAGATAACTAAATAAATTAAAGTAACCAACTAACAGAATCAAACCTTTGAGTTTAATCAATTTATAAAAGTAACTAGGGTTTAAGTGTTCCCCACAGGTTCCTAACTTGATAATTCTAACTATAACAATTCTTTCCTAGTATCTTGCATACAAAGTGATAAGTTATGTATTTCTCCTTGGTCCGACATCTAGAAAATTTCACTCTGCACCTTGGTCCAGCTAAGTGTGTTGCTATACTAACCCTTACCTTTACCTCATAATAAGCATTTTATTCGATATTTGACTAAGTTATTACCTCGTACCAATCAATACTAGCCTATTAGATAGTATACACTAAATCTATATTGATAATTCTTTTCCTATTATCTACCTCCTTGGTCCGGCAAGTAGCATTAAGCGAGTTCTAACGTTGGCCATCCGTTAAAAAGACTTCTAAACGAAAGAATTATCAATACATGCAAGACACTATTCTAGATTTGTTTTTAGTTAGATTTTACCTTATTATGCACCCATGGTTCCCACAACCCTAGTTTTGGAGTTTAGTTACCCATAGTCATAATCACAATATTCATATATGTAATATAAGAATTCATGCTTTTACTTCAATGAGAAAGAATAAAATCCAGAATTTCATTTGATTAATCAACAAACACAGCAACAATCAATTCTAGAAAAAGTGGATCAATTACTGAGATTGATTGAAGACTAAAGATTCTCCAAAATTATAACTATCACAAAGTCTACTAACAACGAGTCTAACATAACAGAATCTAACATAAGAGAGTCTAACCCCAAAAATGAGGTTTTTCCAACTATTTATAAAAAACAAAAACCTAATAAAAGAAGGACTCTAGTTGCTGAAAATCTGTCAAAACGCGTCCGAGTCGACGGACCTCGTGACGGGCCGTCGTGGTCACGACGGACAGTCATGGCCGCCGTCACCCTATACTTTACAACTCTTTCTGCTCTTTTCTTCATTACCCTGGACGAACAGGTATGACGGACCGTCATAGGCACGACGGTCCATCGAGGGTCTCGGTTCCATAACACTTAAACTCTTGGAATTTGGGTACTGGACTACTTCTCTGATCATCACGACGAACCAGCAGGACGGACCGTCGTGGCTATGAAGGTCCGACATGAACTTTGTAATCCCACACTTAGGTCAGATTTCCACATCTTCCTTCAGCAGCTTCACTACGATTCCACCTACGGACCGGCACAAACTCGATGGACCGTCACAAGCTCCGTAGGTGGTAACTTTTCTTCATTTCTTTCTCAAAAACTTCTGCATTCATCATTAGACAGATTTCCTGCAAATAAAGAGAAACTTACATAAAAATCAATACAAAAAGGCTTTTGGAGACACACTAAACTTAAGGAAAAAGCATTAAAAATACCGTGAAACAACGGTATATCAACACCCTCAACTTAAATTCATTGTTTGTCCTCAAGCGACGCACTATGACTCACTACAAAATCTTTGTACAATAGTATCCATATTTTAGCTTTCGCAATAATTTGGCTACTAATCCTGATCCGCCTCATCGTGTTTATGCATGTTATCACTATTAGGCTTGAATCATGTGGAATCAGACCCTGACACAGACTCACCACGCTTTGACACCTATCCTCTTCAATTTCTCACTGAGGTGCTAATATTTCTAGTATTGCAACTAGTGTCCTCACATCAAAACAACATCCTCATTTTTCACACAATGATTTCGGTTTGAGTATAAGGATTACTTTTCAACACTCGCTCTCAAAAAATATTCATAACTCATTCATACATATTTCCATAGGCTTGCCATTATTTTCACTGCTTTAAGTTCGCTATACAACTCTTAGGATCACGATAGGACTTTCTTAGCTTGTAACGTAGTCTCAGGGTCAGGTAGGGTATATTTAGGTTTACTTTGGTGACTTTTTGCCCTCCTTGACATATCGGCTAAACATACCACTTTTAATCATTTTATTTCGCCCAATTTCTCATATTCTTTCACCTTGCTATTTTCCCTTCTTTCATCATTTGTGTAAGTGACTCTCTTCTTTTCTTGCTTGTATTCATTGTATATTATTTTTTATGTTTTTTATTTCCTTTTTGTTTCAACTGGATCTTGAGTCGCTTTACTTTTGTTCATTCTCTCTCTTTGTTCTTTCAACCCCACTTTCTAGAGCATTCCTCATAATAGCCACCCTCAACTCATGGCTTTGCCATAAGTTAAAGTACACAATACCAAAAGTTGGGTCAGGGCCATGAAAAGGTTTTTACTGCATTAGCCACCCTCAACTTATGCTTTTGGCATAAGCTGAGGTGCACATGTCCAAGGAGGGACCAGGGACAACACATTATTCCCAGAAAAGATCAATTGGGGTAAAAAAGAAAGGTCTATTTTAAGCTCAAATCATTTGGATCAAATAGGCATTAATTTCATTTGGGTTTTTTTTTTGAACAAGGGCCTATGATCCTTTCCTAATTGTCTATTACATCTTACTTTTAGCAGGACTAACCAGGCATGTTCTAGCTCAGTACAAATAGTGGACTATTCAAATCTTTCTCACACTCACTTGACATCTCATTACTCTACTAGATTATCAGACACCTAGTTCAAATTTTAAACTTAGGGTCATGCAGTGGTGTATCTCTATGTCATGCTTAGAGCCACACATTTATCAATTACTATGCCTAGTCATGCATCATTTTCATTTCATCAGGATATCATTTTAGACATCATGCTTCAGAAATAAACTATGTACACAAGATATAGACATGCTGGTTCAACAATAAAAATAGTCAGTCTTTTGGGGGAAAAGAACACCGGCAAGAAAACCTCAAAAGAGGATAGTGAATTGGGTTACTCAGACTTCACCCTAGCACTCACTTTCCATTTACCCCACCCCCAACAAAAAGACATGCAATTGTCCCCAATGCATAAAAAATTGAAATACGAGAGTGGTAGGTGAAACAAATCTGTGGCGCAAAGCGCCGACAATCAGCAAGCTGGTGGGTCCGGTTCCCCGGAATCCACTACCTCTGTAGTCTGGACACCCTCAGTAGTGTCCTCATCAGCAACAACATTATCAACAGTGCCTCCCGTTATCACCATATCTATGGAGCTAGATGCCCAAGTAGCTGACTCGACAGCCCTGATCTGACGCGCCTCCTCATCAGCTAGCGAGGCTCTCCTCGCCGTCTCCATCTCACGTCGCTCCTTCTTCCGTGCTCTAGCCTCATCCTCTTCTCGACCCTTGCGCCTCTTAGCATGCTCTCGAGGGGGAGGTGGTGGAATCTCAGAAGTGGTGAATAAGGCCGCCATCACTATGTCCTCAGCAGGCTCTGCTGAAGGCGCCTCAGACTCAGGCACCCTAGACTCTAGGATCATATCAATATCCGCTCGCAGACTCTCGAACGCAGCCTGAAGGGTCCACACGTCCACCTGAGGGGCTGGCCGGTCTAGCACCCGCAACTCAAAAGCGTCCAAGCGCTGATGAACCTCAGCAATCTTCCGCTCTGTGTGCTGGAAAATTTTATGCTCCAATCTCTCTTCTGCCTCAGCAATAGTCCTCTGCATCCCGGGATAGACTCGACCGGGGTAGTGTTAGTGGTTTCAGAAGTAGCCTGCGTAGCCGTGCGAGCATGTGCTACCGTATCAGCCAGATTTTCACCAAGTGAAGTCAACTTTTGACGGGGCCCTCTGCGTGAAGCCAACTTATTGGCCTCATCCCTGATGACGCCGATATCAACAGTGCCCAGCACAGTCTTGAGGTGATCAATGTGCCTGATGAGCACTCCTGCGGACCTGCATAAGGAAAATATCATGCACGGAAAAAGGTAAGTAGTTGTGACCTTGAAAGCCCTCTCGTGCATGACCGCCTGTAGAGGCCAAGCAAAGTCCACCTCAAACTCGGCTATCCTCGCCTCCATCAGAACTGCATGATCCCATGTGGCTATATGATCAGCGGCCGTGGGGGAAAGGCAGTGGCAGATAATCAACCATATGAACATAGCCGTGAAGTTCAAGTTAGCCTTCTTGATGGCTCCCTTCGGCTCCGTTACCTAGTCGTCACCCTCTCTATCAACAGACAAGTGCAGGGCCATCAACCTCTGTGGGGTTTCTCTCAGCGATGGCTCATGTAAGAATTGGCCATCTTTTAAAATTTTCCACAAGTAGTCGAACTCGGCGGTGGGAGGGGTCCTGTTGGCATCAACATCATCGCCGTATAGATACCGGCGGATGGCGGGCAGGGAAATATCGACTTGAATGCCACGTACTCGGACATGCTCAAGTGGGGCCTGTTTGGAGGGGGTAGCCCTCGTATCTATCTGTGATCTGAAAGTAGCCAAGTAAGAGGCGTAGAACTCTCAGACCAAATCCTCACTATAATGGCCCAAAGAATGCACTGTCCGCTCCAGCCAGTGTCTGGTGAAGAGATTGTGGATCTCTGACATGGTGAGGAGACTACTCGTAAGGACCCGCCTCTCCAGTGTAAGGGTTCATGTCATGAAGCCTTTATCATTTAAAAACTTGGCATCGGAATACACATGATATTGCCCATTGACGCACCATCGGTTGGGCTGGTCGGCAACGGGGGTGAGAAGACCAGTCAGTGAGCCTGGAGTGGAATCAGAACAGTTAGCCCCATCAGACGAGGCAGACTATGAAGATGTGCCAAGGGAAGGGACTTCGGCATACCCGTAGGCTTCCTCCGACCACGACACTCCTAAGGAGAAAGACGCTCCTTCTTCATCTGTAGTTGACCCATAAGGTGTGCCGGTCAGTGTGCGCTTCTCAGCAGACTGGTAGGCAGTGACTACGCCGAACGCCATCTTTTTGGGCGTAGCTCTGGTAGCCCGTGCAGCTCGTGATGGAGTGGTAGTTCTTGGGGGAACATACTCAGGATCAAGCTCATCATCAGAGCCTACGACCAGGCGGGCAGACGGGGCGACAGATTTTGAACGCCCACATGCGTAAAATCGATCATGTTTTGGTGCCATTAGAGATAGTACCTGTACAAAAATCAATATTAGTACGAGAAGGAGCAAACATGACGAGCAAAAATGACACAAAATAAATATAAGAGCTAAGTTGTAATGACTTTTCTGCAGTAACAGTGAAACACGACGGACTAGGTGACGGCTCGTCGTGAGTACGACGGACTGTCATGGGGTCCGTCATGTCTTACTTCAACTATGTTGATGTGGAGACCTCTGAAGTAAAGTCTTTGACAAGTATGACGGCTAAGCAGGACAGACTGTCGTGACAATGACGGTCCGTCGTCGATGTCCGTTGTGGGGTACTTACAAACAAGTATGGAGACCCTTATGAGAGAGGTCTCTGACCATCACAACGGTTGTACAGGACGGACCATCGAGGGTATGACAGTCCGTCGTAGATGTCCATCAAAGGACACTTGGAAAAAAATGGAGACCCTTAGGACAAGGGTCTCTGTTGTGAAGGACGGACAGTCAAGTGAACAATGGTCCGTCGCATATATCCGTTGGTGGACACTTAGAGAAAACGAACAGTGGGTTGTTGGAACAGACCCAATGACGGTTCGTCGTGGATACGATGGTCCGTCATCGGGGTCTCGTTCTGTCATTCAGTGATAGAACTGGGGATGCCACAGTCCTCCCCTATGACTCAAATGGAATTTTTAGTGTTAACCTATATGTGTCTAACCCAAATACCTAGCAAACTAGCAATGCTAAAGCACCTATTTCTAGAGTTTTAAAAATGCAATTTAAGGATTCTTAACCTAGGTCAGACAAAATTGGATCAAAGGATGAAGATCCACCAAAAAGAAATAGGCTAATACGAATTAAAAAACAAAAATGCATTGTAAATGGGTAGAGATCATAGACAAATACCTGAGAATTTGAGAAAGACAATCAAGTAAGGCACTTGGTTAGCAAGAACAGAACCACAACAGCAGATTCCAATTGGTAGAGGGTAGATTTTAGGAATTTGGGGAATGGGGGAAGTGATCAGTTGATAGAGAAGAGAGGTAGGAAGTTGGAAGTTGAAAAGGGAGGGAAATGGGAGAAAGACGGATTAATGATGCAACGAGTCCCCGATGACGGTCCGTCATGGGTTCTGTCACGTGTGCCCTAGTTTTGAAAATAACTGAAAGACGTACCTGGCAGGACGGATAAATGCGATGGTCCGTCTTATGTGTGACGGTCCGTCGATGTGTTTGTCAGTGACTGTTGCAGAGTGATTTTCTGCAGAATTTCCTGGTGATGTGCCTGCAAATTTATAACCCATTAGTAGAACATGCTACCATTACTAAAAAGAAAAACAATAAGTATTGGGTTGCCTCTTAACCAGCGCCTTATTTAACGTCGCGGCACGATTGACGAACTTGATTACTCAGCCATCATCAAGATGGTGTGCCCGATCATTTCATTCACCGATTCAGCATGCCCAAAGTAGAGTTTTATTCGTTGTCCATTCACCTTAAACCGCACACCCTCCTTGGTTTCTAACTCAACTGCTCCATGAGAGAATAGTTGGGTAATAAAGTAAGGGCCAGTCCATTTGGACTTGAGCTTGCCCGGAAACCAACGCAACCTAGAATAGTATAAAAGCACCAAATCCCCAACCATAAACTCTCGTTTTTCAATTTTTAGGTCGTGGTGCTTCTTCATCTTTTCTTTGTAGGATATAGCAGATACCAATTGGAGCTCACCACTCTGCCTCATGGACCTACAAATGTTGAAGGTCGTTTCTTCATTGTTCAACCGAAATTTCATCTGCCCCTTTTCCATATCAACTAAGGCTCTACCCGTAGAAAGGAATGGCCTCCCAAGAATAATAGGCACTTCAAAATCGACTTCAAAATCAAGAATAAAAAAATCTGCCAGAAATATGAACGACTCCACTTTTACTAGCACATCGTGGAGTATCCCTATAGGCCTTTTCACTGTTCGATCGGCCATCAGTAGCCGCATCGCAATGGGCTTTGGGTCTCCCAAACCGAACTTCTTCTAAATTGAGAGGGGCATGATATTTATGCTTGCTCCCAGATCATATAATGCTTTCGCAAAATGAAATGGCCCAACTGTACAAGGAATAGTGAACCCACCCCGATCTTCTTTCTTTTGTACGAGAGATCTTGTAGCAATAGCACTACAATAATGCATTCTATCATCATCCTCGAAAGTGACCGATCTTTTCTTTTTAATTAGATCTTTCATAAACTTGGCATAACAAGGCATTTATTCTAGAGCTTCTACCAAAGGGACATTGATAGAAAGCTGCTTCAACATTGTTATAAAACTCCGATATTTACCATCCTCGGTCTTTTTCAATAATCTTTGAGAAAAGGGGGTGGGGTAGTCTAGGCATGGGAATTAACTTTATAGGCACTTCATCATCTTTTCCAGTGTTATCTTCTACTTCACCACTACCCTCTATCACCTTATCATTATCTTTTATCGCCTTTTTCTCCTTAAACGGCATAGGTGGGTCAATGGTCTGCTTACCACCGCGAGTAGTCATGTACATACAGTGTCCGTCATTTTTTGAGTTTTGGACAGTGTTGCTAGGAAGAGTGTCGGTTCCCGTGTGTTTACAGTCACAGATCATTAGTCCATTTGCAACTCAAGCTGCTTAATCGATATTGCATGTGTATCGGCTTGCTGCCCAATACCCGCTAAATCACTTCTTTACTCTTTAATGTGCTCATCATTAGCATCGAACCTCCTCATCATTTTGTGCAACATATCCTCAACTCGCGCCATACTATCTCCACCATCCCTAGGAGTAACTTCACGATTTTTAGAAGGGACTTAGGGCCCATTCCTATCATTTCAATTACCATAGTTACCCTTGTTAATGTTGTTATCGCGGTTGTAGTTTCCATCACGGACATAATGACCCTCACGGTTATAGTTACCATTGATCCGACCTTGGTTTCCTTGACCTTGGCGCCAACTCTCTTGATTTGAGCCTTGGGCACTCGGTCGAAAACCCCCCATCTGTTCATTTACCGCATAGGAATTCTCCTCATAATAGCATTCATCATTGACTTGTGGTGGTTTAGACAATTAATTAACTTCATTTATCTTTTCTGCACCCCTAGTGATATGTTTTAATACCAACCCAAGCATAGTTCTCATCTGAGCCATCTCTTCACGAATCTCATCTGTGGCTGGGTTGTGAGTGGATTGCACTGCAAAGGTATTTCTCCCAGTATCTGACTTCCTAGTACTCAAAGCTTTATTGTTAAGGGAGATTTTCTCTAACTTTTCGGCAATCTCAGCATAAGGACACTCCCCATAAGAACCACCCGCTATAGAAGTATTCCTTCAGTGACTCATCATCTATGCGGTTATTGGGATGCTTCTCAAAAATGAGGTGAATCTATCATAAGAACTACTAATTGGCTCTCCTAGTAGTGCAACAAAGTTGTTCACTCTATCTTTGTTGTTTAGTTTCTTTGAGACCCGTAGTAACGTCCTAAGAAAACGTCCCTTAGTTGGTTCCAAGTGAAAATTAATTTATAAGGGAGCTCACTGAACCAAATTGCAGCCGCTCCTGTCAGTGAGAGAGGAAAGACTCTTATCCCTATTACATCCAAATCCAAATCAGGCCTCCGTACACAGCTTTTTACACACTGCCCTTACCTTAGTTGTATGGGCATGTGGATCCTCTGAAGGTATCCTTGAAAACAAACCTCTGGCAGTGAGCATTTGCATCAGGCTACTAGTTCCACAAAGGTGTGGCCTGGTGGTAGAGGGGGCAAGACAAGTGGCCCATCGGACTCAGCTATAGTGTCATAGCCTCTGTAGTATTCTTGAGCATGTGGAGCGGGATTTTGTCCCCTCTGTTGATTTTCACCCGGAGCATCAGGTAATATATGACCATGAACATCACCCGGAGCTGGAATGTTCTGGTTTGGATCATCATCGTTAATACCCAAGTTTTGATTCATGTTGCGTAGTATACGCTCTAATTCGTTATCATAGGGAAACAAGGGTTCTCTTCCTCTCCGTGTATTTGGCATACAAGGTAGATAGTTCTGCAATAATCAAAAACAATAAAAAAAAAGTAAAATTAAGAAAATATTGACTAAACTTTAGTAATAAGTTTAAATTAATCTAAAAGCTACTTTCCCCGGCAGCGGTACCAAAATTTGATACGCTCAAACTTACTTTTCAAATAAGAAGTAAAGCGGTCGTATCAAGTAAAGAACCCAGCTAATGAGGTTGGGATCGTTCTTACGAGGAAAATAGTTCAGACTGAACTTCAATCTATTATTACTGTTATTTAGTCAATTATTTCCTTAGAAAACAAAAGACAATAAAAGGGGGGGGGGGGTTTATTTCAAATTAAAAAAGATAACTAACTAAATTAAAGTAACTAATCAACAGAATCAAACCTTGAAGTTTAATTAATTAATAAAAGTAACTAGGGTTTATGTGTTCCCCACAGGTTCCTAACTTGATAATTCTAACTATAACAATTCTTTCCTAGTATCTTTCATGAAAAGTGATAAGTTATGTATTTCTAAATCCTTGGTCTGGCATCTAGAAAATTTCACTCCGCACCTTGGTCCAGCTACGTGTGTTGCTATACTAACCCTTACCTTTACCTCATATTAAACATTGTATTCGATATTTGACTAAGTTATTACCTCGTATCAATCAATACTAGCCTATTAGATAGTATACACTAAATCTATGTTGATAATTCTTTTCCTATTATCCACCTCCTTGGTCCGGAAAGTAGCATTAAAATGAGTTCTAACGTTGGCCATCTGTTAAAAAGACTTTGATACAAAAGAATTATCAATACATGCAAGACACTATTCTAAAAATTTAATTTTAGTTAGATTTTACCTTATTATTCACCCATGGTTTCCACAACCCTAGTTATGGAGTTTAGTTACCATAGTCATGATCACAATATTCATATATGTAATATAAGAATTCATGCAGTTACTTCAATGAGAAAGAATAAAATCCAGAAGTTCACTTGATTAATCAACAAAGCACCAACAATCAATTCCAAAAAAAGTGGATCAATTACTGAGATTAATCGAAGACTAGAGATTCTCCAAAATTATAACAATCACAAAGTCTACTAACAACGAGTCTAACATAAGAGAATCTAACATAAGAGAGTCTAACCCCAAAAACGAGGTTTTTCCAACTATTTATAAAAAACAAAAACCTAATAAAAGGAGGACTCTAATTGTTGAAAATCTGTCAAAATGCGTCCGAGTCGACGGACCTCGTGATGGGCCATCGTGGTCACGACGGGCCGTCATGGCCTCCGTCATCCTATACGTTACAAATCCTTCTGCTGCTTTCTTTATTACCCTCGACGAACAGGTACGACAGACCGTCACAGGCACGACGGTCCATCGAGGGTCTCCGTTTCATAACACTTAAACTCTTGGAATTTGGGTACTGGACTACTTCTCTGATCATCACGATGAACCAGCAGGACGGACCGTCATGGCTATGACGGTCCGACAAGAACTTCGTAATCCCACACTTAGGTCAGACTTCCCCATCTTCCTTCATTAGCTTCACTACGATTCCACCTACGGACCGTCACAAACTCGATGGACCGTCACAAGTTCTGTAGGTGGTAAACTTTCTGCATTTCTTGCTCAAAAACTTACGCGTTCATCTTTAGACAGATTTCCTGCAAATAAAGAGAAACTTACATAAAAATTAATGCAAAAAGGCTTTTGGACACACACTAAACTTAAGGAAAAAGAATTAAAAATATCGTGAAACCACGGTATATCATTTACTTAGCTTGAAACTTGAGTCTTGAAACAACTCTTGGGGAACACTTAGTTCCCTCATAACTTGTTACAGAAATGAACTCAACTCTTTACTTGTTACTTAACTTGTAACTTGAGTCTTTAAACAAAGTTAAAACGTTGTTAAAGACCCTTGAGAACTCTTAAGAACTTTGATTTGACTTGCTTCTTAACTACTAGACTTGACTTTTAACTTCTTCAACTTTGATATTAAATTTCCTTGAATTGGATTATGGATTCAAGGTTCATGATCTAATGTTTATGGATGATTTCATGATGTTTAGATGTACCTTAGAATGTTGGAATAAATAGAAACATGGGTACATCACTTATGAACTAGTACGAAAAAGTAAGAAAGAATGGGATGAATTGGCGACCTTGACACTCTGAGAGGAGTGGGGAGAGAGGCCCTATAATTAAGAGGCCAAGTTGGGGCGCTCTGGCTGGCATGACACCCCAAGGCCCTATAGACAGAGATTTTCCTTTGGGCTATGGGAGGCGCGACGCCCCAACCCTCGTACCCGCTGTTCTCAAGTTTTCTCTTTCGTTTTTTATATGTAAACCCTCTAAACATCAATGGTTCTTTCCCCAAACAATTAGGATCATGAGTACCCTCAATACCCATTAGATTTATCTTGAAAAACAACCCGGAAACAGGAATCAAATAAATACTAGGCATTCAACAACTCAACCAACAAGAATTCGACAATTTTCTTCAAGAACGTCGCATATTAACATGTAAAATATCACCAATCACTGAATTAAAACAAGTTTGGTGTGTGGGTGAACTTACCCAACTCTAAATGATCTCACGTACCTATATAGGGAGCACCCCCGACGAATTCCACTCACAAAACTTGACGTTCTTTGCGAATCCTTAACTTCTCTCTTCCTTCCTCTTCTTTTCTCTCTTCTCCAAGCCCTAAGCGTAATTCTTATTTTTCAAAACTGAACTAAATATATTTTTTACGTCAATAACTCCCTTAAAAGAAATTTATTAAATTAGGTAAGATAACAAAAATTTTGCCCTTCCCAAAATACGGATTGGACTTTCCTTAATTCAACAGCCCAACTTTCGGAAGGCATATCTCACTCATACAATATTGAAATCGCGTAAACTTGGCTGCATTGGAAAGATTAATCAAAAGATTCTCCAACTATATCTGGAACTATTCCTAAATCATACTGATCTAGGAGCTATGGTCGTTTGGAAATGACCAAAACTCACTTTCCTAACTTAGACAATTTTCATATTTTTCTTATTCTTTCCAAAAATAATTATTTTAAGATTTTAACTTATTTTTTAAATGTTTTTTGGGAGATGTTACATAAAAACTTATTTATCTGGTCAATCTCCTCAGTTTATGTAAATGGATATCTGCATACTATCTGTCGGTTGAAAGAAAAAATGAAGAGTTAACGGCCTTGGATCCTTGGGTTGATCCATAAAGGCATCGTCTCAAAAATTTATCAGATTTATCTAGAGAAACTGATTAGATGACTAAAGCTCATGTAAATTCTTGCAATGCTGACCTATATGCTCAACTAAAGAAAAAACGTCACAACAATAAGAGGATGTGGAAAGAATTATACTTATTAAAGAAGCATGAATACAACACATCATCTTCTAATGTGTAATCATCTTTAGAATACAATAAAGCTTATATGAGAATAAAGTGGTGATTAATTTGATGGCATAAATATATGATAGTGGTTCATCCCATGATAACGTGAATGGCAGTGGTTCTGCCGACTATAACACATCATCTTCAAATGGTGATTCAGATAGCTGATAATACTATTAAGGATTCATATTTGAGTTGTATTTTTGTTTTTTATGTTTAAGAATTATAAACTATTGATCTTTCATGTCTCTTTAAATAGGAATTATAAATATGAATGATGAATTCTATTTTTTTGTTAAATGAAGTGATATACTGTGAAAGGTATGTTTTGTTGGTTCCTGCGGGTTTCTCTTCAATGGAATTATCTTGAGCAATTTTTTCATATATATATATATATATATATATATCCTCAATAAATTTCCTAGCCTTACGAAATATTTCTATGAAAATCGGCAAGAAATTTTATTTTTATAAGAAATTTTAGCAAAAACATTTGCAAGAATATTCGTTAGTTATCGGAGATAAATACACAAGAAAAACACCTACGTATCTAAATTCCACAAGTAAATTACCCAGGGCATGTATAAATCCACATATAAGAGTTATCTAAGAAGGGTTTTTCATCAGATTTCATGTTGGAAGGAAGTTCACAATAAATCAAATTACATGCGGATTTACCGTACTATCCCTAGCAAAATCCCCAGGTAATCAACATTTTTCTTGTAGTGAATGCAAAAGGTGAAACTTATTCACATGGATGTAGGTGGACCTAAGAAAACACAATCTTTAAAGGGTAGTAAGTACAATATTGGCTTTATTTATGATTGTACCAGATAATTTTGGATTTATTTTTTGAATTATAAATCTAAGGTCATTAATGTTTTCTAGAAATACAAGGTTTTGTGCAAAATCAGAGTGGTTGCATAATTCAAGTGATAAGAACGGATACTGGAATTGAGTATGTAAAGTTAGTGGAAAATGACACCTACAACTTGAAAGATGATGAAAAAAAATCTAGAATTTCAAGATGAAGATGTTGATGATGCATCGTTAAAGGCACAAGAACACTTTTTGATATAACCAAAGTTGTAATGCTACAATTTGAGAACGTGAGGAATTTATTGAGGCCACTAAATAAGAAAAGTGGGGATATGCAATGCAGGAGGAGCTCAAAATGATAGAAAAACAACACATGTGATTTGGTTGACAAATCATTGCACAAAAATGCTATTGGAGTCAAGTGGGTTTATAAAACCAAGCTCAATTAGGATGGTTCCATAAAAAAGTACGAGGCCAATCTTGTTGCAAAAGGGTAAGAACAAATATTTGATTAGATTTTTTAGAAACTTTTAAGTTTATCACATGTTTGGATACTATAAGCTTTTTTTATCTTTAACAACTCAATTGAGATTAAAATACACCTAGTTAATATGACATCAAATTTCCTTAATGTCTACTTTGAAGAGGTAATATTTGTAGAATAACCTGAAGGTTTTTCTATCAAAGTCAATGATGACAAAATTCACAATCTGGAGAAGACATTGTTGTCGGAAAATTATTTGCAAAATGAAAGCATACCATAATAATATAGTTGACATGAATAATAGACAAGACATAGTTTAGGCTAGAACACATAAGCTTTTTGACTTTTTTTCAAGATTTACCTTTTGAAGCGTGAGCAGATACCTTCACGCAAATCCACAAGGTAGTCCACAAGCTGGAACCTTCAAGTGAATCAACAAGCTACTCCACAAACTAGACGAAAGTTCTGCTGTCTTCTACAGTGGTTCCAAGTTTACATCTCAACTCTCTCACTACTTGGCGAGAAAGTATCACATAGAAAAGCAATTCTTTCGAGGGTTAGAAGAATCCCTATTTATAAATATTTCTTCCGAGTCCAAGTAGGGGAGGGAATGCCATGTCTTTCCTAAGAATAGAAAAAGACATGTACTTCTCCCTTTCCTTAGGATAGAAAACGATACATACTTGTCCCTTTTTATAAAATACAAAAAGTCATATACTTCTCCCGTTCCTTAGAATAGAGAAAAACACATACTTTTCCTTTTCCTTAGAATAGAGAAAAACACATACTTCTTCCTTTTTTCCTTAGAATAGACTCTGAATTCTAGTTAAACATGGGCATGGTAGGGACAAAAAAATTAATTATTGAGGTTTTCTATTATAAAAATAATTTGATATCATTTCACTAGAAATATGTAGTTGCACTTCCCTATTTGTATTTAGACATTCAATGTTAAACCCATATGTAATTCTCCATGTTAAGATTGCATATATTGATCAATAAATTAAATTACTAACAAATTTAATTCAATGAAAAATTTCCTTGACAACTCTTCTTAACTTATTTCATGTATCAAATTCATGAGTCTCCTTGCAGGGTTTGACACGATGAAAACTTATAAGCTTCTAAAAAAGGCATATGATTGATCTCTAATCAAGAAAAGGATACCACAATCTAAATTATTATTTCATCAATATATATTATCATCATTCAACCTACCAAGCATATCGACCCATCTTAGAATCATACCTTTTAATAAATCAAAATTATAATTAACATATATAGTTTATAATAGTTATATAAAGATTAAGAATATAATTACATTTAATTTTTTTAAGATTATGCTTTTGTCCACCAGTCTAAAGCAACTAACTCTACTCGGTCCCATTCAATACATACAAAATGCACTTGCACAAGAAGTTGGAACTATATTATTCTCATAATCAAGATAAACTACATATAATCTTGCCCTACAATCGTACTGGTGGCATGTCAAATTTTATCTTAGATAATGAAAAAAAATTATACCTACAAGAATTGATTTACATAGAAAGACAAATAATTTAAAGATCAAGCTTTATTTTTTGAGGGTGTTGATACACTCAAACTTACTTCTCAAATAAAAAGTAAAGTGGTCGTATCAAGTAAAGAACCCAACTAGTGAGGTTGGGATCGATCCCACGAGGAAAATAGTTCAGACTTAACTCTATTCTATTATTACTATTATTTAGTCAACTATTTCCCTAGAAAACAAAAGACAAAAGGGGGGGGTTTATTTCTAAATTAATGAAAATAATTAACTAAATTAAAGTAAACAACTAACAGATTCAAATCTCGGAGCTTAATCAATTAATAAAAGTAACTAGGGTTTAAGTGTTCCCCACAGGTTCCTAACTTGATAATTCTAACTATAACAATTCTTTACTAGTATCTTGCATGTAAAGTGATACGTTATGTATCTCTAAATCCTTGGTCCGGCATCTAGAAAATTTTACTCCGCACCTTGGTCCGGCTACGTGTGTTGCTATACTAACCCTTACATTTACCTCATATTAAGCATTGTATTCGATATTTGACTAAGTTATTACCTCGTACCAACCGACACTAGCCTATTGTATAGTGTACACTAAATCTATGTTGATAATTCTTTTCCTATTATCCATCTTCTTGGTCTGGTAAGTAGCATTAAGGCGAGTTCTAATGTTGGTCATCCGTTAAAGAGACTTCTAAACGAAAGAATTATTAATACATGCAAGACACTATTCTAGAATTGCTATTAGTTAGATTTTGCCTCATTATTCACCCATGGTTGCCACAGCCCTTGTTATGGAGTTTAGTTACCCATGGTCATAATCACATCATTCATATATTTAATATAAGAATTCATGTACTTACCTTAATAAGAAAGAATAAAATCCAGAAATTCACTTGATTAATCAACAAAACACCAACAATCAATTCCAGAAAAAGTGTATCAATTACTGAAATTAAATCTTCAATACTTGAACAAGAGAACTAAACATTATCGAAAAGTCTAACACCCAAAATGAGGTTTTTCGAACTATTTATAATAAAAACAAAACCCTAATAAAAGAAGGATTCTAATTACTGAAAATCTGTCCAAACGCGTCTGAGTTGACGGACCTGGTGAAGGACCGCAATGGTCACGGCTGGTCGTCATGGCCTCCATCATCCCATACTTCACAAATTCTTCTGCTTCTTTCTTCATTACCCTCAACGAACAGGTATGACGGACATTTCCAAGCACGACGTTCCGTCGAGGGTCTCCGTTTCATAATACTCTAACTTCTTGGAATTTGGGTACTGGGACTACTCTCTAATCATTACGACGAACCAAAAGGGCGGACCGTCGTGGCTATGACGGTCCATCATGGACTTCCGTATTCCCACACTAGGTCAAACTTCCCCATCTTCCTTCATCAGCTTCTCTCCTCACTACGATGCCACCTACGGACCGTCACAGACTCGATGGACCGTCATAAGCTCCGTAGGTGGTCTCTTCTGCATTTCTCGCTCAAAAACTTCCGCATTCATCTTTGGATAGATTTCCTGCAAATAAGGAGAAACTTACTTAAAATCAATACAAAAAGGCTTTTAGACACACACTAAGGAAAAAACATTAAAAATATCGTGAAACCAAGGTACATAAACACCCTCAACTTAAATTCGGTGTTTGTCCTCAAGCAACGCACTATGACTCACTACAAAATGTTTGTAGAAGAGTATCCATATTTTAGCTTTCGCAATCATTTGGCTATCAATCCCGATCATTCTCATCATGTTTATGCCTGTTATCACTATAAGTCTTGAATTATGTAGCACCAGACCATGACACAGACTCGCCACGCACTGACACCTATCCTCTTCAATTTCTCACAGAGGTGTTAATATTTCAGGTATTGCAACTAGTGTCCTCACTTCAAAACAACATTCTCATTTTTAACACAATGATTTCAGTTTGAGTATAAGGATTTACTTTTCAACACTCACTCTTAAAACAAATTTACAACTCATTCATACATATTGCCATAAGCTTGCCCTTATTTTCACTACTTTATGTTTGCCATACAACTCTTAGGATCACGATAGGACTTTCTTAGCTTGTAACATACGCTCAGGGTCAGGTAGGGTATATTTAGGTATACTTTAGTGACTTGTTGCCTCCTTGACATATCCGCTAAATGTACCACCTTTTTATCGTTTTATTTCGCCCAATTTTTCAAATTTCTTTTTATCTTGCGGTTTTCCCTTTCTTATCCTTATATGTAAGTGACTTTACTTTTTTTTTAGTCACTTCTGTTTTGTTCTTTCTTCCTCTTCATTCTTTCAACCCCACTTTCCGGAGTATTCCTTATAACAACCACCCTCAACTCATGACTTTGACATGAGTCCAGGTTCACAATACCCACGGTTGGCTCAGGGCGACGACAAGGTTGTTTTCTACATTAGCGACCCTCAACTTATGATTTTGTCATAAACTAAGATGCACATGTCCATGGAGGGACCAGGGCCAACACATTGTTCCTAGAGAAGATCAGTTGGGATGAAAAAGAAAGATCTATTTAAGGCTCAAATCATTTGGATCAATATGGGATTAACTTCATTTTCTTTTCTATTTATTTATTTTTTTTGGGGGGGGGGGGGACAAGATTGTCTATTTCGAACAAAGGCCTATGATACTTTCCTAATTGTTCATTTTTGCTTACTTTTAGCAAGACTAACCAGACAAGTTTTGGATCAGTCTCAATGGTGGATACTTCGAATTTTCCTCATACTCACTTAACATTCACTGCATTCCCAGATTATTAGACACCTAGTTCGAGTCTTAGATTCAAGGTCATGCAGTAGTGTATCTCTATTTCATGTTTAGAGCCATACAATTATCAATTACTATGCCTACTCATGCATTATTTTCATATCGGAGCCATCATGCTTCAGAGTAATACTATGTACACAAAATATAGCATGCCGGTTCAACAATAAAAGTAATTAGTCTTTTTGGGGGGAAAGAACACATGCAAGAAAACCCCAAAAGAGGATCGTGAATTGGGCTACTCAGACTTCACCCTAGCACTCACTTTACATTTACCCCACCCCCAACAAAAGGATATGCAATTGTCCCCAATGCATAAAAAATTTGAAATACGAGAGTGGTAGGTGAAGCAAACCTGAGGCGCAAAGCTCCGTCTATTAGCAAGTTGATGGGTCCGGTTCCACGGAACCCACTACCTTTGTAGTCTTGACACCCTCAGTAGTGTCCTCATTAGCAACAGCACTATCAGTCATGCCTCCCGCTGTCTCCACATCTCTGGAGCTAGATGCCCTGGCAGCTGACTCTACAGCCCTAATCTTACGTGCCTCCTCATCAGCAATCGAGGCTCTCCTCGCAGCCTCCATCTCACGACACTCCTTCTTCCTTGCCCTAGCCTCATCCTCCTCTCGACCCCTGCGCCTCTTGGTATGCTCTCGGAGGGGAGGTGGTGGAATGTCAAAAGTGGCGAATAAAGCAGCCAACACTGTTTCCTCAGCACGCTCTGCAGTCATCATCGCTGCCATCAAAACTGCGCGATCCCATGTAAATATATTATCTGCAGCCGTGGAGGAGAGGTAGTGGCGGACAATCAACCATAAAAACTTAGTCGTGAAGGTCAACTTAGCCTTCCTGATGGCTTCCTTCGTCTCCATAACCCAGTCGGCAGCCTGTCCATCAATAGATAAGTGCTGGGCCATCCACCTCTTGGTGGTCTTTCTCAGCGATGGCTCACGCAAGAATCATCTTTCTTTAACAATTTGCCACCGGTAGTCGAACTCGGCGGTTATAGGGGACCTGGTGGCATCAACATCCTCTCCGTACAAATACCGGCGGATGGCTGGCAGGGAGATGTCGACCTGTATGTCGCGTACTCTGACGTGCTCAAGTGGGGCCTGTTTGGAGGGGGCAGACCGCCTATCGATTTGTGATCGGAGATTAGCCACATAAGAGGCGTAAAACTCTCAGACCAAATCCTCACTGTAGCGGCCCAAAGAACAAGTCGTCCACTCTAGTCAGTGTCTGGTGAAGAGAGTGTGGATATCTGGCATGGTGGAGAGACTTCCCATAAGGACCCACCTCTCCAGTATAAGGGTTCGTGTCATGATGCCTTTATCATTTAGAAGCTTGGTGTCTGAATACACTTGGTATTTCCTGTCGACACACCACCGGTCGGGCTGGTCAGAAAAAGGGGCGGGAACTCAAGTCGGTGAGCCTTGAGTTGAATCAGGACTGTCAGCCTCATCAGATGAGGAAGACTGTGCATCCGTGGCGGGTGGAGAGTCTTCTACGGACCCGGAGTCTTCCTCTGACCAGAAAACTCCTAAGGAACCAGACACTCCTTCTTCTTGTGTAGATGACCAGAAGGTGTGCCGTTCAGTGTGCGCTCCTGATCACACTGGGAGGCAGTGACTACGCCGGACGCCATGTTATTGTGCGTAGTTTTGGTTGCACGTATAGTTCGTGCTTGAGTGGCAGTGCCTAGAGGAACGTACTCGGGATCATGCTCATCATCAGAGCCTATAACCAGTCGGCTAGACGGAGCGACAGACTTTGAATGCCCAAGTGCGTAAAATCGATCTTGTTTTAGTGCCATTAGAGATAGTACCTGTAAAGAATCATTATTAGTACTATAAGGAGCAAACAAGACAAGTTAAAACGAGACAAAATACACATAATAGCAAAGCTATAATGACATCTCTGTAGTAGCAGTGGAACACGAAGAACCAGGTGACAGTCCGTCGTGAGTATGACGTACCGTCATGGGGTTCGTCATATCTTACTTCAATAATGTTTATTTGGAGCCCCTCAGATGGAAAGTCTCTGACAGTTATGACGGATAAGCAGGACAGACCGTCGTGATAATGACGGATCGTCGTGATAATGATGGCCCGTCGTCAATGTCCGTCGTGGGTCACTTAGAAAAAGTATGGAGACCCTTAGGAGAGAGGTCTCTGATCATCATGACGGTTGTGCCAGATGGACCGTCGAGGGTACGACGGTCCTTCGTAGATGTTCGTTAGTGGACACTTGGAAAAAAAATGGAGACCCATAGGACAAGGGTCTCTGACAACCATGACGGTTGTACACAACGGACCATCATGGGTACGATGGTCCGTTGTAGATGTCCGTCAGAGGACACTTTTAGAAAAAGTTGGATCCTTAGGAATAGGGTCTTTGACAACTATAACGGTTGTGCAGGACGGACCATCGTGGGAACGACGATCCGTCGCATATGTCCGTTGGTAGACACCTAGAAAAACGAATAGTAGGGTGTTGGGACAGACCCTATGATGGTCCGTCGTCGGGGTCTCGTTCTATCATTCAGAGATAGAACTGAAGATGCCACAATCATCCCCTGTGACTCAAACCGAATACTTGTTATTAACCTACATGTTTCTAACCCAAATACCTAGCAAACTAGCAATGCTAAAACACCAATTTCTCGAGTTTTAACAAGGCAATTCGAGGCACTCTCAACCTAGGTTAGACAAAATTGGATCAAATGGCAAAGACCCACAAAAAAGAAATAGGCCAATAGTAATTGAAAAACAAAAATTCAGTGTAAATGGGTAGAGATCAGAGACAGATACCTGAGAAGAGGAGAAAAACAAGCACGTGAGGCATTCAGCTACCAAGAGCAGAAACACAACAGCAAACTCCGACCAGTAGAAAAGAGATTTTGGGATTTGGGGATTCGGGGAAGTGATGTGGATCAGCTGATAGAGAAGAGGATGAAAAAGGCAGGAAGTTGGAAAGAGAGGAAATGGGAGAAAGAGGGAAAGAAATGGTTTAAATGAAGGGTGGGGAGTTTAAAAGGTTGAAAACTATTAAAACTCCCAGCCGGGTCGGGTCAGGTTGCTGGTTAATGACGCAACGAGTACCCGACGATGGTCCGTTATGTGTTCTGTCGCGGATGCCCTAATTTTGCAAATAAATAAAAAACGTACCTGGCACGACAGATTCATGCAACGATCCGTCGCAAGCTTGACGGTCCGTCGATGTATCCGTCAGTGAATGTTGCGGAGTGATTTTCTGCAGAATTTACTGGTGATGTGCTACCTGCAAATTTAATACCCATCAGTAGAAAATGCTACCATTACTAGAAAGAAAACTATAGTTGGGTTAAAGGATATGTATTGGGTTGCCTCCCAACCAGCGCCGTATTTAACATCGCCGCATGACTGAAGACACTTGATTACTCAAACTTCATCAAGATGGTATGCCTCGATCACTTCATTCGCCGATTCTGCATGCCCGAAATAGATTTTTATTCATTGTCCATTCATCTTAAACAGCACACCCTCCTTGGTTTCCAACTCAACTGCTCCATGAGGGAATAGTTGGGTAATCAAGTAAGGGCCAGTCCATTTGGACTTTAGCTTGCCCGGAAACAAGCGCAACCTAGAATTTTATAAAATCACCAAATCCTTAGCCATAAACTCTCTATTTTCAATTTTTAGGTCATGGTACTTCTTAATCTTTTCTTTGTAGAGAGCTGAGCTTTCATAAGCTTTCAGGCAAAATTCATCGAGTTCATTCAACCTAGTTAATCGTTGTTCTGCAGCTTCGTTCCAATCCATTTTCAACTTCTTCATAGCCCACATGGCTTTATGGTCTAATTCAACTGGAAGATGACAAGCTTTAGCCTATACAAGTTGGTATGGGGACATACCTATGGGAGTCTTATACGCTGTCCCGTAGGCCCAAAGAGCATTATCAAGCCTCCTTGACCAATCCGTTATACTAGCGTTCACTTTTTTTTGACAATATCGGTTTGATCTCCCTATTTGACACTTCAACTTGCCCACTAGTTTGAGGATGGTAAGGAGTGGCCACATTATGGCGAACCCCATATTTCTCCAATAATCCCTTGAACAATTTGTTGCAAAAGTGGGATCCCCCGTCACTAATAATTGCCCTTGGGTACCAAATCGAGAGAATATATTCTTTTTCAAGAACGCAGTGACACTCTTCCCTTCATTGTTTGCGAGGGCGATAGCTTCCAGCCATTAAGATACATAATCAACTGCTACTAAAATATAATTCATTCCATGAGAACTCACAAAAGGACCCATAAAGTCAATACCCCAAACATCAAATAACTCAATCACAAGAATGAGGTTTAGAGGGAACTCTTGCTTTCTTGAAATGCCGCAATCTCTTTGTCATCTATCACATGCTTTGGCAAACTCATGAGCATCTTGATGAATAGTTGGCCAATAGTAACCACATTGTAATATCTTATGAGCGGTTCGGATACCACTATGATGTCCACCATCGGGTGAGGAATGGCATGCCTTTAAAACACTCAATATCTCAACTTCTGGAACACAACGCCGAATAAGCCCATCGGCACAGATCCTATATAAGTATGCTTCATTCCAAAAGAACTTCTTCACATAGTACATGAACTTTTTTTTTGATGAAAGGACAAGTCCGATGGAAAAATATCTCTAGCCAGATAGTTCGCAAAATCTGTGAACCATGGAATCAAGTCTTGTGAGGCAGCCAATACATGCTCATCGGGGAAAGTATAATCAATATCAGTCTTATCCCCTAACTCTCTCATAGCTTCATCTTCTAGACGGGACAATTGATCGGCAACTTGATTTTCGGTCTCTTTTCTATCCCTCACCTCAAAGTAAAATTCTTGTAGCAGTAATACCCAACGAATCAAACTCGGTTTTGCATCCTTGTTTGCCATCAAATATCTCAATGCTGGATGGTCAGTATGCACTATAACTCTAGTACCTAGCAAATAGGAGCGGAATTTTTCAAAAGCAAAGATTACTGCAAGGAGTTCTTACTCTGTCACTGTGTAGTTCTTCTGGGCTTCATTTAGGGCTTTACTAGCATAGTAAATGGGGTGAAGGATTTTGTTCCTTCCTTGTCCAAATACCACACCAAGAGCAACCCTACTAGCATCGCAAATCACCTAAAATGGAATGTTCCAATCCGGAGAAATAATGATAGGTGCAGACACCAATTTTTCTTTTAGCTCGCCGAATGCTTTAAGACAGGATTCATCAAAATAAAATTTACAATCTTTCTCCAGCAGTTTGCACAACGGATGCACAATTTTTGAAAAATCTTTCATGAACCTCCGGTAAAAACCTACATACCCAAGAAAGCTTCTCACACCTTTTACAGAGATAGGTTGGGGAAGTCTCTCTATTACCTCGAATATACCTCGATCAACCTCTATTCCCTTTTCTAAAATATGATGACCCAAAACAATACCTTCTTTCACCATAAAGTGGCATTTTTCCTACTTTAGTACTAAATTGCAGTCTTCACATCTCTTAAGGACCTCAGATAAATGGCTCAAACACCGCTAATATGATTCACCAACCACAGAAAAATCATCCATAAAAACTTCAATAGTATCTTCCACCATGTCGGAGAATATCGACATCATACATCTCTGAAATGTGGCGGGTGCATTGCACAACCCAAACGACATTCTCTTGAACGCAAAGGTCCCATATGGACAAGTAAGAGTGGTTTTCTCTTGATCTTCTGGTGCAATAGAAATCTGATTATACCCAGTAAGGGTGGTTTTCTCTTGATCTTCTGGTGCAATAGAAATCTGATTATACGCCGAATATCCATCAAGAAAATAGTACCACCCTTTTCTGGCAAGTCTATCCAACATCTGATCCATGAAGGGCATAGGAAAATGGTCTTTTTTGGTCCATTCATTTAATTTACGGTAACCCATACACACCCTCCATCCAGTAACCGGTCTCATTGGAACAAGTTCATTCTTTTCATTGGGGACCACAGTCATTCCCCCATTCTTAGGTACACACTGAACAGGGCATACCCAACTACTATCGGTGATCGGATATATTACTCCGGCATCTAACCATTTAATGATTTCCTTCTTCACGACCTCTTGCATAGGTGGATTTAAGCGTCTCTGTTGCTCAATACTTGGCTTATGATGAGGCATGAGTTGGATTTTATGAGAACAAATACCAGGAGGTATCCCAATAATGTCCAAAATAGTCCACCCAATAGCTCTTTTGAACCTTTTTAACACTTTCACGAAAATCTAAACTTGTTGTTCATTCAGGTCTGATACAATGATTACCGGCAAAGTGTCACCATTTCCTAAGAATTCATATCTGAGATGAGGTGGGAGAGCTTTTAGTTCTAACTTGGAGCCTCCTCTATAGATGGTTTCGCGAGTGGAGACTCCGGATTCTTCATGTCTAACTCATATTTCATCAGTTTAAACCAAATATCACCACGATCAAGAGCCACGACTAATGACCCATACTCTTCAATGAAATCGTTATCAAAATTCATTATCACTGCCGCTAATGCTTCTACACCTAGACGTTCTTCTATTTGTGTCTCGGATGACTTACCTACTTTGTAGGATATAGTAGATACCGATTGGAGCTCAGCACTCTGCCTCATGGACCTACAAATGCTGAAGGTCACTTCTTCATTGTTCAACCAAAATTTCATCTGCCCGTTTTCCATATCAACTAAGGCTCTACCTGTACCATGGAATGGCCTCCGAAGAATAATAGGCACTTCAAAATCTATTTCACAATAAAGAATAACAAAATCTGCCTAAAATATGAACGACTCCACTTTTACTAGCACATCGTGGAGTATCCCTATAATCCTTTTTACTGTTCGATCGGCCATCAGTAGCCGCATCGCAATGGGCTTTGGATCACCCAAACTCAACTTCTTGTAAATTGAGAGGGGCATGAGATTTATGCTTGCCCCCAGATCACATAATGCTTTCGCAAAATGTAAATAACCCGATTGTACAAGGAATAGTGAATACACCCGGATCTTCTTTTTTTGTACTAGAGATCTTGTAGCAATAGCACTACAATGTTGCAATCTATCATCATCCTTAAAACTGACTGATCTTTTCTTTGTAACCAGATCTTTCATAAACTTGGCATAACCGGTCATTTGTTCTAGATCTTCTACCAAAGGGACATTGATAGAAAGCTTCTTCAACATTGTTATAAAACGCATATATTTGCCATCCTCGGTATTTTCACTAATATTTGAGGAAAGGGGGGGAGGTCTAGCCATGGGAGTTACCTTTTTAGGCACTTCAACAACTTTTCCAGTGTTATCTTCTACTTCACCACTAACCTCTACCACTTTATCATTATCTTTTATCACCTTTTCCTCATTATACGGCATAGTTGGGTCAATGGTTTGCTTACCACCCCAAGTAGTTATTGCCATACAGTGTCCATCATTTTTCCAATTTCGGACAGTGTTGCTAGGAAGAGTGCCCGGTTGCCGTGTGTTCACAGTCGCAGATAATTGGGCCATTTGCAACTCAAGCTGCTTAATCGATATTGCATGTGTATCAACTTTCTACCAAATACCCGCTAAAATACTCCTTAACTCTTTAGTTTGCTCTTCACTAGAATCGAACCTCCTCATCAATTTATGCAATATATCCTCAACTCGCGCCATACTACCTCCACCATCCCTAGGAGCAACTTCACGATTTTGAGGAGGAACATAGGGCCCATTCCTATCATTTCTGTTACCATAGTTACCCTTTCTGAAGTTGTTGTGGCAGTTGTAATTTCCATCTCGGACATAATTACCCTCACGGTTTTTGTTACCATAGTTTCGACCTTTGTTTCCTTGACCTTGGCGCCAATTCTCCTGATTTGAGCCTTGGGCATTCGGTCGTGAACCCCTCGTCTACTCATTTACCGCACAGGAATCCTCCTCATCATAATATTCATCATTTGGTGGTGGTGGTTTAGACAAGTAGTTCACTGCATTTTTCTTTTCTGCACCCCCAGTGACATGTTGTAACACCAACCCAAGCTCAGTTCTCATGTGAGCCATCTCTTAACGAATCTCATCTGTGGATGGGTTGTGTGTGGATTGCACTGCAAAGGTATTTCTTCCACTATATGACTTCCTAGTAATCCATGCTTTTTTATTCCGGGAGGTTTTCTCTAACTTTTCGGCAATCTCGGCATAAGGACACTCCCCATAAGAACCACCCACTATAGTATCCAATACCGTTTTAGTATTATCATCCTGTCCTGATAGAATTATTCCTTCAGTGACTTATCATCTATGCGGTGTTGACACCCAATTTTGACCTTCCCCGATATTAATTAATTAACGAGCTTCTTGACCCTAAACGTTTTGAAATAATTGATTCCATTAAGGCATAAAAGGCTTTTCTAGTTATTCTAAATAAATTTTATCGTTCTCATAATTCTTAGATATTACGTACGATTTACATAATAATGTATATGACTATTATATGTTATGTTTATTCGAAATTCTTCTTTTGAGATTTTATTTTTCATAAATATTTTATTCATTAATTTAGTTATATATTGGTTTACATTTTAAATCAATTATTTTATGGCTACTTCGTTTATTTTATTTCGTTAAAATTAAAAAGCTTGTTAATTAATTATATTAGTTTGTCTTTAATTTTAATAATTTTAGCCAATTTTGGCTAGATGAGATTTTTAGATGAATTTGAACACTTCATTTTTTCAGCAGCCCAACCAATTTACTAAATAGGCCCACTTTATTTCCTTTAGCAAAAAAAAAAATCCATTCTCTTCCTAATTTTCAGCCAAGCCTAATAACACTCAGCCCAATTGCTCCCTCGACCCAACCCATCCCTTTAACCCGACTCTTGTACGTTGTCTTCTTCAGCATTGTACAATTCCCAGCAAGGACGCCTGAAGCAGCAACATGGCCAGCAGCACGCGACTTTGTCCTTGGACATAGGAGATGTCACCACGTCTCCCCTAAGAACGATCGGATCGATCGACATCGTCCATTTCCCTCTTCCATTTTTGGAATGGTTTCAGAGATTTAGAAAAGGTGTCTACTCCGAAAGGGTGAAAGATTTTTGAAATTCAAAATTCATGGGCCAAGGGTGATCCGGATTTCATCTTCCCTCTCATTTTTCCTAAAACCCTAATTCTTCCCCCCCCCCCCCCCCCCCNNCCCCCCCCCCCCCCCGCCTATATCAGATTTTTCTGTTCACTGAAGAGGGGACGGAAGAAAAAATATTGGAGAACAGTTAGATAGAATTTGAAGGGTTTTTTTTAGGCTGGAAGAAGGAAGCAATTGAAAGAAAAAATACTAATCATACACCGTGTTCATCAATCGATCGAAATATGTAGAAACAGGCTCCAAACGATAAAAACTTAAGAGTTATAGCTTAGGATTTTCTCTTCTCTATTTGTGGACGTGTGGTGGGAGAGCTCGTCTTGCTCATTCTCATCCGGTTCGCTGCTCGGAAAAAGTAATAGTTCTCCCTTTACTCATGCTTTAGTTCGATTCCAATCATTATGTGTTGAACCTTCTCTGTTTGATTTTCAATGGCTACATCCATGCTTCTTTCTTTGTTTTCACTTCAAGATTCTTGGTTGAAAGGCTGTTTTGTTTGGCTATGAGCTTTCCAATTCATTTTCATTGTTGTTTGGAGTCCTATGTAGACATCATATCACTGCCCCGAATAAGCGTATAAAGTAAGTGTTAAAATCAACTTCGTGTTGTCGTGATCGCACTTCAACCTTACTTTGATTCCCCTGCTTAATACATCTTCAAGCACTAATGTTTTTGTCTCTTTTTTGTTTTTGCTGGCATTGCTACATACACCATCCATCTCTTCTTGATTCGTTATAGATTACGTGATAGTCGAGTGACTAAATGAATTTACTGTTTGGTTACACGGAATACCAGAATTGCTCTTGTATATATCGTTGTTCTGTAGGAGTTTAGTCGGCTGAAATGTGAAAGAATTCGTCTTTGTTAAATGAAATCGCTAGCACATGTGCGTTGTTGTTCAAATCCGTTTTCATCTCTATTTGGAGTTGCGAAAGTATCAAATGTCTTTCTTATGCATGTCTAATTTTCTGCAAATGGTATCGTGTGATATTTATTTGTCTGCTACCTTGGCTCATATGCAGCATGTTTCTTCCTTACGCATTTGTGGGTTTATCATCATCCAATGATCATGTGTTCCTGCGATACAGTATGCTCTTAAGTGTACATGCATGCACAATACATGCTATTGTCTAGAATCTTGCTTTAGGATTTTGTTAGTGTTAATTCACTTGGTTTTCTTTAGAATCATGTACTATAACATAACTCAAATCCCTTAATTGGCTTTTCTTTTTTCTTTTTTTTGGTAAAAAAACTTCTTCCATTCAAGATTTATTATATTCTTTCATATGCTAACCCATTTCTATTCTTATTGCATGTAAAAACTTCCTTTCGGGTCCTTACGGACCTCACTTCATTTGTTTGCATTCTCTCGTTGAGCAGTGAAGGCTCAAACTACCCTCCTTGATATTGGTCAGCCCCCTGGAAAAAACGTATATGTCGAAAAAAGCAAATACATTGTTGAGAATTAAATTGCAGGTCCCTCGAAGCTTGAAAATAGGCGGCTATACCTGTTTTATACACTGATATACAGCACAAAACATGCATAGGGGGGCCAAATTCAAAATGCAGGTTAATAACAGTAAAGATATACTGCTGGAGAACATTTTTTTAGCCCCTGAAAGTCGAAAATCAAGCTGATATACCGGATGTATACACTGGTATACGGTATAAATATATGGTATATAGTTGAAAATGTGCCAATATAGGGAAAACGCAGAAATACAAAGATCTGGATAAAAATTACAGGTGTGGGAGCTCAAGAATTATCGATATGCAGTATATATATACAGGATATACACTCAACGTATGTCATGGAGGAAAAAACTGGAAAGTGGCCAAAAGTCCAAGGAAAATCCAGCAGGCCCAATTGGTTCCTAAGTGGGCAAGACCTATTTTGGGTCATTATCTTAGAAATAGGACAGGTGGGCCAAAGCCCAACTTAGTCGAATTTGGGCTAAGTGGCCCAAGTTCAAAGTTTTCTTTTCTATATCTCTATAATTGTTCTTATATTGAGTAACTTTTTTTATTATAATTTAATTAATCCCCAATGATAGTCGTTTTATATATATATATATATATATA
>NC_028645.1:12470709-12538532 GCF_001406875.1 Solanum pennellii | reverse complement strand
TATATATATAATTGATTCAAATTTATTTATGCATATAGTTTTACTTAGTTTTATTCTACTTCTTGTCCTTTTTCAATAGCTATTTTTCGTAGAAAAGATGATTAATTTAAATGATTAATAAGTGAAAATTAAAAATAATATATACATATGTATTTTTATACAAGTCACTAACCTCATTTTTTATTTTTTTTTTATTTTTCTTTTTCTTCTTTTTTCTATTCAACCATCTTTAGTCATTCTCTTTTAAAATAATCTCTTTCTTTTCACTAATTGAATTGATTAGAAAATATAATAATAATTCTAAGTAAAATGATAAAATGAACTTTAACTGGTAAAAGTTGTAAAATTCAAGTAGAAGGTCATTTTAGTCAAATCACCGGTCAAACGCGAGTTAGCGGGCATTTGAGGGCCTAACACCTTCTCGCGATGTACATTTGAACTTCGAACCTCTTTCAACTTATTTTTATTTTAAATCTTTTGAAAAAAAATAATTTTAAGTTTTCTTGATTTTTACTAAAATCAAGTGGCGACTCTGTCATTTGGAAAATCGATTTCTCTTAAATAATAAGATTAACTGATTTTTCGAAATTTAGTCATTTTTACTATTATATAGATATTTATATTTTTAAGTAAAACAGAAATGGTGACTCTGCTGGGGACTAATTAAGTTCTAACCATGAGATTTGACTTTTTGACTAATTGTTTTTAGTTGTTAAAATGATGTTTGTGCCGAATATGTTTAAATTTGCATAAATTGTCATTGCATTTCATGGCATCTTCTGATATATATGTATAGTATATTAAAGGATGGTTTGCGAAACCGCAGCCGGACTTTTTTGTACTCACCCTCTTTCGAAATTAGCGACAATTTATTGGTTCGTTATGCGTCCAATGGTTGTCGCGAGTTTCAGCCTGAATTGTCTGTTTGGGTTCCCGTTCTTTTCAAAAGCCACTCCTAGTCAACTAGCGTAGAGCTGAGCCAAATCCCGGATTTAGGAGCACTTGAACTAAGATGACCCAACTCCCAAGGTGTGTTGGTCCCATTAGGAGCCCACCTTGTGTCTCCTTGGCCCAAATTGCCAGAAATAGACAATCATGCTTACGTGTTGATTGAAGGATGTATATGCGTTTTAAAATAATTTATTGTCTATGAGGTGGGGGGTTGACTAATTTTTGTTTGCTATTTTTGTAGGATTAATCCAATGCATGAGCCTTCTAAAACAAGAATGGTTACCATTCCCGATCCCTTCCTCAATGTATGGTGGAGGTTCATGAACAACGATGATAAAATGATCGTTCAGAAACATATAGGTTACCTTCCGAGATTAATGCTTGGCCTTATTGGGACGATGGTGAAATTCTGGGATAGTGAGAAAATGGTCTTTCGGTTCGGGGAAGTGGAGTTGGCGCCAACTATAGAAGAAGTTCTTATCAGCTATGGAAGTATAGCCATGTGCAACAAAAGGAAACGACATCCAGATACAGATCTCCTAAATCCCATAGTATGGGACTTCGCTGAAACTAAAGAAAAGTTGTCGTTGGTTAAAGCCGAGTGGATGGACAAGCTCCCTGGCCCAAATATACCATTCAGAAAACTATATTATGTGCAAGGGCTTATGAGAAATATAAAGACGAGTTCGTTTCAAAAGTAAAATGGAAAGAGACACGTCCCCTCGCATTTGCAATATGCCTGCTCGAAACGATGGTTTTCACTCAAGGGCCAAAATACACTATTCATCCTAGTGTATTTATGGTCACTCATGCCATTTTCTATGGAGTGGATTACAAAACATCAACAAAGTACTACACTTTAGCGCCTATGCTTCTGGCTGACATCTATAGGGCTTTAGACAAGTGTCAGAGCGGAGAACGCTTTTTTCAAGGGTGTAATCTGATACTACAGTGGTGGATGATGCGACATATAATCAAGACTCATAATCCAAAAGTACCAGATCCCTTAAGACAGTCAGACGAGCTACATGGTCATGATTGGTGGTTGTATCACAATCGTTGAAACAAGACTGGAGGATAGAGTTTTTGGTATTCGAGACTTCGAGGGCTGAGGGAAGAAGACGTACAATGGTCGATAGATAGTTTGGTGGTAACTAAGAATATGGTGGTTCGAACAGAAAAGGTCCCTTATCTGTTATTTGCCGAGTTAAGAGGGACTAGACTGTATGCTCCCGGTCGAGTTTTGAGACAATTAGGAGGGAAACAAGAGTTACCCCAGATCGCAGAAATGAGGAAATTTGCAACTGACCACGAGAACGGACGAGTTGCATTTGCTGAAAACATGCGTAGGATGTGGAGATCTCGAAAAGTGTTGGGTGAACCTGTACCAAACAGGTTTCGTCCAGGATGTTCGAGGGAGTACAAAGAATGGTTGAATAAGAGTCTCGCTGGAACTATTGAGCCTGGTTCAAACGTTCTTCATATTATTGCTGATGTTGGATCCAAACATCAAGTCCGACTTCACCGCCTTCAAGAGAAGTTTGATAGGAATGAATTAGAGCATCAACGTCGTCACTCAGAAGACGCCAAAGTCATAGCTCGATTGAAACAAGAACTACGAAGAGCCAGACACTGCATGGCAGAGTTAGATGACAGCTTTGAACAACAGATTCAGTCGATATAGGGGTTCAGACATCAAGAAGGAGCTCGATTGGCAAGAGATCATCTCTGGACGAACAGATATGCTATGTTGGAGGAGGTCAACATCGCCAAGAGGACCAGACTTGATGAAGGATCAGAGAAGGCTTGAGTATTAATTACCATCGCCTGCGTGTGAATGCTTTATTTGTCCTTTGTTTTGTAATTTATTTTCAGAACCTTTTCTTTATTTTATGTTTATCAGACATTTTGGATGATATTAATGAGGTATTTTGGGGATAATAAATCGGGTTTAAAAAGCATATACATCCTTTAATTCGTTAGGCCTACCCTTGACACAAAGGGTCACAAGCATGTTTAGGACGCGATATGTGTGTTTAACTGCTTATATGTTGTGTTACTATGAATGAGGATACCGTAAACCAACTCCTGTCCAAATATTTCCAAAAAGAATGTACAGAAGCCACTGTTACAAAATGTTTGACCAAAATTTTCGAGTCTCAAGTTTCTCACTCAAAAGACACCTCCTATACCACAAATCCTAAAACATTGTTCTACCATCTCAGGAAAGCAGAAATCACTGCTATGGACAAAGGTAAGAACATCTAGATGGAATTCGATGAAGAAGAACTACAACGAAAGATTTAACAGATCACTCGGGAAATTCAAGAAACCAAGGAGGAAGAGCTCAGAGTCGACATGGCCACCGCAATCTACAAAGCTACAACCGTGACGCTAGATGAAGATGCGACATCACAGATAAAGAGAAATAAAGATGTTAAGATGGAGACAAAGCACTTGCGGAAGAAGTTGGACATGCTTCGGCTGAAAGTGCAAGAAAGAGAAGCGAGAGAGGCGAGGATAGAGTCGGAGACAACTGCTCTGTTAGCAAAAAGCATGTTACTTGATGAAGATATGACGATGGAAATGAAAGATTTCACCTCCATGAGAGAAAGGATGGCTGCACTGAGGAGGAAGAACAAAGCCTTCCATAGCAACATGATTGATAAACTTCGGAAAATGGGCGAAGAAGACCCAGTCTATGAGAAAGGATCTAATAGTGGTCCTGAAAACGCTTACCCTGAAGTGACTGAGGAAGATGAGGACGAGGAAATCGTCTACAAGCCGCCGTTCCTAGGCTGTCTGAATAGAGGAAACTAATTCTGCAACAAGAAGGGAATTGACTAACGTGTCGTCATCATTTTATCTTTTAAAAGCTCTATTGTTGCCTTTCAATTTCCTTGTAATCGTATTGAACGAATGAGTGAAAATGTTTATCTTGTGCTCGAACTACGTTGGGCTCAAATTCTCCTTGTGAGGTACATAGGCAGCCTCTTATGGCCCGGCCCCTATCTTAACAAACTTTCATTCTCCCCTCCATGTTACGAGATCAACAAATATCAAAGAGTAGTTGCAAGTAGACCGTAGCTCAACGTGATTTAGACTTTCTGAGACAGCGTTAAAACTAAAACAAGCAAAATCTTGTTTGTTTAAAAATGTGTTTCTGTCCTCGCTCATGGGTTGAAGATATCCTAAAACAAAGCAACTTGTGTGTTTATCTGCTTTTTGTGTGATATTATGCATTTTGTACTCTGAATCTGCACTGACAAATCTGCCTTGGAGTTGTTTTCCATCTCAGGTACTTAGAAACTGATCTATGTCAATCAAAAGCTGGATGATCATACTTATTTCACTAGATCAAAAGGTCCCGCAGATTCTTTCCCTAGACAAAGCTCAGACCGAGGAAAGACAGTTATGGGAGATAACAATGAAGAAGTGAGTCTTACTGACATTGTGGTGGCTCAACCCACTGTAGCAGAACATGATGAGTTGATTATGAAGTTGATGCAGCAGATTGCATAGATGAGGGTGGAAATGCAACGGAGGAAGGATTTGCCTCACCTGGATTTGCTACTAACGTTGCAGATGGAAGGCCTCCAATCTATTTCCCTTTCTCAAATATGGATCAAACTCAGAACCAGCCATCTACACCAGTTCATAATCCGTCGATTATAGATCTGTATACCCAAAATCCCTAATATGCTTCAGCATCCTACCAAACTCCATCTCCTCTTCAAAACAACCATCCCCAAATACCGCCCCATCCTCAAAATACTCACCATCTAACCGCTCCACTGCCACAAAATCAAAACCAAAACCAAAACCAAAATGCTTTCAATCCCCAAACACCTCATCACCATTTAAATCAGAACACCAATCCTCAGTCCTACCCACAGAATTACCAAACCGCCCAAAACGCTCAAAGTCCCTCTATAGCTCCACCCTACTAAAGAGAGCCACTTTTCATGTTCCCGTCCCTGCCGAGCACGATGTGCACGGTTCTGAGTTGGACCATTACAAGGAACAAGAAAAAGAATGGAAGGCAAAGGAAGATGTAAGGGTCTATATAAAAGAGGAGATCAAGAAGGCCATGAAGGAGATACAATGCATCCCCGACATCACTGGACATAGTTACGAGGACTTGTGTATCCACCCAAATTTGGACCTTCCAAAAAGGTTCAAGGTTCCGATGTTTGACACCTTCGGAGGAGTGGGAAACCCTATGGCTCATTTGAGAGCCTACTGTGACCAGCTCGTGGGAGTTGGAACGGACAAAGCTTTATTGATGCGGCTCTTCAGTCAGAGCCTGTGTGGAGAGGCTCTCGAATGGTTTACCTCACACGAAACCAGACAATGTCCCAACTAGAATGCATTGGCTAAAGACTTCATCGATCAATTCACTTACAACGTAGAAATAGTTCTCGATCGATATTCTCTGGAGAAGATGAAGCAAAAGTCAATCGAAAGCTATAGGGAGTTCGCCTATATGTTGAGAAAAGAAGCGGCAAGGGTGAGGCCACCCATGAATAAGAAAGAAATCGTTGAAGTGTTCGTGCTCGTACAAAAGTTAGAGTATTATGATAGAATCATGTTGCTCGTTGGAGGAAAGTTTGCCGAGATAGTCAAGGTTGGTGAGACTATCGAAGACGATTTAAAATCAGGAAAGATAGACCGTGTAGCCGCATCACCTGGGTCTTCAGGTTTTTTGAGAAAGAAAAGAGAAGAAGTTGCTACTATTTCATATGGGGGGAAGGAAAACCACCAGAAGCTCATCATATTCCCAAGGTCGTTCCCGGCCTTCCCCAAAGTCCTACCAATCTTGTTACACGCAATCTAGTCATCCCAATAATCAGAATGATACCTCCATTTATCTAAACGTACAACTTCCCGTATACCAAAGTCCACCCCTCAATTACCAAAGTCCGTCTCCCATATACCCAAATCATCCTCCACTCTACCAAATTCCATCTCCCTACCAAGGTGTTGCTCCCAACTGTGCTAACATACAGTCGAGCTACCGAGCACCCCATCCTGTTTATCATGTCTAAGCTCCACTGTACCAAAATCCTCCTCCGAATTACCAAGATATACCGCCAAATTACCAAACAAATCCATATCCCAGAAGCCAAGCTCCCAGTCCAAATACCAGAAATTATCAATAGGTGTCTCCTCCTCAACAAGGCAATTATGACCCTCCCCGATCCAGATTTGAGGCCTTCAAGGAAGTTTACTGCACTCGCTCAAAGCCAGACAAAACTGTATGAGAGATTGGCTACGGCCTGAAACATCCACCCTGTGGGGCCCTAACCCGTGGATGTCAATTCAAAATTCTACAAACCCGATCACAGATGTGCTTATCATTCCAACAGTGTTGGGCATGATACTGAAGATTGTATCAACCTCTAGCATAAAATTCTGGATCTGATTGATCAAGAGGTACTCTCTCCAACCGGCAGCACCAAATGTCAACACAAACCCGTTGCCGAATCATGGAGGCAGCAATGTCAATATGATCGAGACAAATGAAGACTGGTGTGGAACGAAGATGATCACTCCCATCGTTCACGATGATTTGGAAGGAGATGTCGCTTCTTTAAGCGTCAAAGAAAGGAGAGAGTTCGTTATTTTGACACCTGCAAAGATTGTTGTCTTGGTGCCGTCAGAAACTCTCGTCAAGCCTAAGTTTGTTATTGAAACTGCCGCTGCTTAAGGAATGACCAGGTCTTGAAGGTGCTACACTTCTGACGAGCTTGCTCTTAGAGGAAAGAAGAAGGATCAGGGTAAGAGGCCGATAAGCGAAGGAGAAGTGGAGGAATTCTGGAGGAGAATCCAACTAAAAGATTATTCCATCGTCAAGCATTTGGAGAAGACTCCAGCTCAGATCTCCGTATGGGCCTTGCTGATGAGATTTCAATCCCACAGGCAAGCCTTAATGAAAGCTCTCAATGATACGTATGTACCTGCGGGCACAAGCAGCGATAACGAGGCCGCCATAATTCATCAGGTTATTCGAGGGCACCGAATCAGCTTTCGTGACGATGAGATGCTTGCCGAGGGGAGGTCACATAACAAGGCACTGCACATACTGTGATATACCGTGAAAAGGTTTTCAACCACGTCTTAGTAGATGATGGATCTAGTCTGAATATCTGTCCGTTGTCGACATTGAGGCAGTGAAGGTTTGACCTTGGGAAAAAGGAGCAAAACCAGGTCAACGTGAGAGCCTTTGATGGGGTTCAGAGAGACACGTTGGGAGCAGTGAATTTGACCATTGAAATGGGCCCCGTAGAATTCAGCGCGCAATTTAAAGTATTGGATATCGATACCAATTACAACCTTCTTCTGGGAAGGTCGTTCATCCATATGGCTGGAGTTGTCCCCTCTACTCTCCACCAGATGATGAAGCTCGTGTTGCAGATCGAAGAGCTGGTTATTCATGGCAAGGGGAGTCACCTTAGCAAGCAAGTGCCGATAATTGATGAGATATCGTGAGGTACAGACTTTTACTCGGTCGAGCTGGTAAATGCCACCGGCGAAGATTTGGCCCCACAGACTCCAATGCCTGCCGTATACAAGATGATAGCCATTGTGATGCTGCAGAATGGTTTTTTGCCAGGATTTGGATTGGGAAGAGATTCCCAAAGAATTATTGAGCCTGTTCCGGTCCTCGTTAAGGGATCCAGATATGGTTTGGGGTACATCCCCACAGATGATCACATGAAGGTGAAGAAGAAAAATGATCAAGCCTTGACTAAGACGATCCCACATCTGTATCAATCCTTTCCAATCCGGGAATATGTTGAGCATGAAGACCTTAGGGAAGGAATCTGTGACCTCTTCGAGAAGATCAATGCTGTTGTCGAGGAAGAAATCGAGCTAGCTGGTATCCGCGATGCTGAGCCAAGGGAGGTGCTGCGGAACTGGACCTCCACGCCGATCCTGATGCCCCGAACTCTTCGTAGTAAGGCGTCATTTCATGCACATTAAAATTGGTGGTAGTCCGAAAGAGGCCCGAGACCCACCATTTTGGCATTTTCTTAACTGTTCAAATTTTTGAATTTTCATTGTGATGTTCCAAAAAGACAACATGGCCCCATGCCATAGCCAAAGTTCGCATTGTTTTAAATGAAAGCCTCTTTGTTTTTAACTTTATTTATTTAGTTGTCTGTTATACCTCACTTTCCTAATTTTGTCTGTATATGATTTCAGTAACATAAGTTACAGACCTGCCAATGTCATGTCATGTCACGAGCTAAATGAACAAAATGAGGCAGGTGACGACAAGGTTGACGATTATGAAGAAGAAAGTGGGGAACCATATTATGTCGCCGCGGAGTTTCGGCACTTCCAAAATCAACATAAACCAAATCTAGAGGTAACGGAAACGATAAATTTGGGGAATCCGGAATTCGTTAAAGAAGTTAAGATCAGCATCCACCTAAATGAAGCCTAGAGAGAAGGCCTAGTTCATTTGCTTGCTGAATATATCGATGTGTTCGTTTGGGAAGTCGGTGATATGCAAGGGTTGAGTACCGATGTCGTATCTCTTAAGCTGCCAATTAACTCGGGGTTCGATCCGGTGAAGCAAAAAACTCGGAAATTCAAGCCTAAACTGATTTTAAATATTAAGGAAGATATCACCAAGAAAATAGAGTCCCGATTGGTGTAAGTGACACAAAATCCAACTTGGCTGGCCAATGTTGTTCCGGTCGCCAAGAAAGATGGGAAAATTAGGATTTGTGTCGACTACAGAGACATCAATAAAGCTATCTCGAAGGATAATTTTCTGCTGCCAAATATTCATATTTTGATTGACAATTGTGACAGGCATGAAATACAGTCATTTGTGGATTGTTATGCAGGCTATCACCAAATTCTGATGGATGAGGAAGACGCAGAAAAAACAGCTTTCATTACACCTTGGGGTGTATACCATTACAGAGTGATGTTGTTTGGCCTCAAGAATGCTGGTGCCACCTACATGAGACTTATGATGACCATATTTCACGACATGATTCATAAGGAGATTGAGTGTATGTGGATGACGTCATAATCAAGTCCCGCGAAAGTTCGAATCACTTGATACATCTAAGGAGATTATTTGATCGTTTGCGTCGTAACAACTTGAAGTTGAATTCCGCCAATGAGCTTTTGGAGTTCCAACCGGAAAGTTGTTAGTATTTATAGTCAGCAGAAGGGGTATTGAGCTCGACCCTTCTAAGATTAAAGCAATTCAAGAGTTACCTCTACCGAAGACGAGAAAAGAGGTGATAAGTTTCTTAGGGAGGTTAAACAATATCAGTCGATTCATAGCTCAATCAATCGTGGTGGGTGAGCCTATTTTCAAGCTACTTAAGAAAGACGCCCCCTACAAAGTGGACTGAAGAGTATCAGACTTCCTTTGATTCTATCAAGAACTATTTTTCCAATCCACCGGTATTGGTTCCTCCGCGAGAAGGGAGTCCTTTGTTGTTGTACTTGTCTGTCTCAGATAGTGCATTCGGAGGCATACTTGGTCAACACGACGAGACAGGAAAGAAGGAAAGGGATATCTATTATATAAGCAAGAAGTTTACTCCATACGAGTCTCGTTACACTTTGTTGGAGAGAACGTGTTGTGCTTTGACGTGGCTTTCCCAGAAGTTGAGACACTATTTGTCTTCGTATACTACATATCTAATTTCCAGAATGGATCCATTGAAGTATATTTTCCAAAAAGCGATGCCGACCGGAAAGTTAGCTAAATGGAAAATGTTGTTAAGTGAGTTTGATATCGTGTATGTGACTCAGAAGGCAATAAAGGCACAGGATTTGGCTGATCATCATGCAGAAAATCCCGTTGATGAAGAATGTGAACCACTTAAGACTTATTTTCACGATGAAGAAGTGTCGTTTGTGGGTGAGGATATTTTCTGAAGCATATCCAGGTTGGAGATTATTCTTTGACAGAGCGGCAAATCATCAACGTAAAGGTATTAGAGCAGTCTTAGTGTCAAAATCTTGTCAGCACTATCTCATGGCAGCTAAGCTCCAATTTAATTGCACAAACAACATGGCCGAATACGAAGCTTGTGTTCTTGGTTTGAAAATGGCCATCGACATGAATGTTTACGAGTTGTTGGTTATTGGAGATTTAGACCTTCTGATTCATCAAGTTCAAGGAGAATGGGCTGTGAAGAACCCAAAGATTATACCTTACGTACATCATGTGCAGAAGTTATGCAAAAGGTTTCGTAAGATCGAGTTCAGACATACTCCCAAAATACAGAATAAATTAGCCGATGCTCTGGCCACCATCGTTTCGATGATTAAACATCCGGATACATATTACATTGATTCTTTGGATATAGAGTTGAAAGAACATCCAGTCCATTGTTCCCATTTTGAAGCAGAACCGGACGGTCTGCCTTGGTATTTTGATATAAAGAAGTATTTGGAGTCTGGAACTTATCGTGAAAATGCTACATCCAATCAGAATAAGTACATACGCCGTATGTCTCTCAATTTCTTTCTAAATGGATAAGTCATGTATAGGAGGACTCCAGACTTAGTTCTTCTCAGATGTGTCGATGCCGTTGAAGTTGCGAAACTGATTGAACAATTACATGCTGGAGTTTGTGGTACGCATATGAATGGGATCACTTTGACAAGAAAGATCCTACGAGCTGGGTATTTCTGGATGACTATGGAGAATGACTGTTGCAAGTTTGTGCAAAAATGCCTCAAATGTCAAGTGCACGGTGATCTGATACGAGTGCCACCTCACGAACTTAAATCTATGAGTTCACCTTGGCCATTTGTAGGTTGGGGAATGGACTTCATCGGTCCGATAGAGCCATCCACTTCTAAGGGACACAGATTCATTTTGGTTGCCATTGATTATTTCACTAAGTGGGTGGAAGTAGCTTCTTACAAGTTGGTAACCATGAAAGTGGTGGCTAATTTTGTTCGCAACAATCTGATATGTAGATTTGGAGTGCCAGAATCCATCATTACTGATAATGGTGCGAATCTCAACAGTCACTTGATGAGAGAGACATGTGAGCAATTTAAGATTACTCATCGAAATTCAACTGCTTATCGTCCCCAAATGAACGGAGCTGTAGAGGCCGCCAATAAGAATATCAAAAAGATTTTGAGGAAAATGATTAACAAGCATCGAGGTTGGCACGAGATGTTACCATATGCTTTATTGGGATACCACACGACTGTCAGAACATCGACTGGAGTACTCCATACTTACTAGTATATCGAATAGAAGCGGTCTTACCTGATGAAGTTGAGATGCTGTCATTGAGAATCATCCAAGAAGCTGAGTTGAGTAACACTGAATGGGTTAGGAAAAGAATCGATCAGTTAACTTTGATTGACGAGAAGAGAATGGTTGTTGTTTGTCATGTTCAGTTGTATAGAAAGAGAATGATTCGTGCTTTTCACAAGAAAGTAAAAGCCAGAGTCTTCGAAGTTGGTCAGTTGGTTCTTAAGCCTATTTTTCCTCATCAAGACGAGTACAAAGGAAAGCTTGCACCAAACTTGCAAGGTCCTTACATGGTTCGTAAAGTATTATCTGGAGGTGCTTTGGTCCTGTCAGAGATGGATGGCACCGTATGGCCGAAATCGATCAACTCAGATGCCGTCAAGAGATACTACATGTGAAGCTGCATTCGCATTTCTGTTATTTACTTGTAATCATTCTTTTTACTTGTATTTGTTTTGCTAAATTTTACCCCTTGTAATGAACTACGTCTGACCTGAATTCTCAAGAATGAGATACGTAGGCGGCCTATGTCGGCTTCGGTCACCCCATTTACCCATTTAATACTTCCTTGTATTTGAACTACGTTCGACCAAAATTCTCAAATGAGATAGGTAGGCGGCCTATGTCTTCCTCGGTCGGTTTCTTTGTAATTTTTCTTATTTTGTTACCTCTGAGGGAGCAACTACGTTTGACCTGATTCCTTCCTCAACGGGATACGTAGGCGCTACAAGGGTTTGGTCATACTCCCCGGTAAGATTTATATTCCTCTTTACAATAGAAACTGGGACAGAATTTTTGAGAGGGAATCAAAAATTTTCGAGAAGAAGATGCTTCCTCACAATGTCAAGGCTGAAGATATTTTGAAAATCTGCAACTGGGACAGAATTGTTGAGAGGATCTCAAAAGTTCTGTAATCTGCTCAATTACAGTGGAAATATAAGCAAGACAGTTAACTGGGACAGAAATGTTGAGGATGGCCTCAAAATTTCAGCACGGATTTATCTGCAAGTCCGGAGTGACTCTGAAAACTCCCCAGCGAATAATCAGATAGACCTTCAAGCATCAGACTCAAAGAAGTTTGTTAAGCCTGATATGACATGACTTGGCAGAGACCCCTTTTGTTTTTAGATACTATTTCTCAAAATTTATTCCTCTTAAATTTTCATTTTTTATGTTCCACTTGTTTGGGCATAAAATATTTTGTCTTATCTATCAAGAGTCGGGAGATCGGGAAATCAATCGGAAATAGCAGGATAAGAAGCAGACAGCTGAAGAAACCGACACAGATTAGTTCGTTTTTAAAACTAACAATTTTTCTGTGGACGCAGGTTAATAGCTTCGCTCTGAAACCAACAAGTTCTTCCGGTGGATGAATATGGAGAAGTCAAAGGGGGAGAAAACTATCCCAAATAAGATTGTTTTCCTAGAAATATGAAGCATTTTATATCGCTTATGTTGGAGACTTGGGAATATGAATTGTTATTTCAATCAATTTCAAACAATATGAAATTCATAAATAACGTCCAGCTAGATTCGAAGGAGAATCAAGAAAAAATCTCAAGGAGGAGTGTACGGTTCCGTAAAGGACGTCATTTGCATCATATCATCAAATATGACATTATGCATTACCCAGAGGGGTAAGTTATTTTACTATCGATCAAGACGATACACTATTTGGAAGTCGTTTATCGTTATCATTGTTAGAGGCGATATGATTATTCATGCATCGCGGAACACCATGCATTGCGAATCAATATTCAGGCATCGCGGAAGGTCATGCATCGCGAATCAATATTCATACATCGCGAAAGACAATGCATCGCGAATCAATATTTATGCATCGTGGAAGACCATGCATTGCGAGTCAATATCCATGTATCGCGAAAGACCATGCATCGTGAGTCAATATCCAGGCATCGCAAAAGATCATGCATCACGAGTCAATATCCATGCATCGCGGAAGATCATGCATCAATGCATCGCGAGTCAATATCCATGTATCGCAGAAGACCATGCATCGTGAGTTAATATTCAGGCATCGTGGATGATCATGCATCGCGAGTCAATATCCATGCATTGCGGAAGATCATGCATGAATGCATCGCGGAAGATCATACATCGTGAGTTAATATCCAAGCATCGCGAGAAGATTTCATACCTCGCAGAAAGCTATGCATCACGAGAAGATTCTATGCCTCGTCGAAATTTATGCATCGCGAGAAGATTTTATACCTCACAGAAATTTATGTATCGCGGGAAGATATTCATGCCCCGCAAAAAGGCATACACAGCTGAAAGAAGAAATCGTGCATCCCAAGAGAAATATTTATCCATTGGCATCAATTGCACTATTTTATTTTTGATAAAAGCAAACATCAAGAAAAGCATCGAAGACACATCAAGAGAAGCATCAGCACTGTATCATCTTTCATTTATGTTGACATCAGCATGAAGAGTACATTGACATTAAAAAAAATATCGGCATCGCATCAGCATTTTTTTATTTGGACATCAAATGAAGAGTACATTGGAGATTATATTGCAAACACGAGTCATAAGATTTATTTGCTTTACGTCAAATCGATCGAGTTGACGTCAAATATAGAGGAGAACAATTAAGTGTCGACACGGTGCGGACGGCATCAAAAAGGATGCAGCACAACGTGGAACTTTTCGTAACAGCGAACTGGGACACAGTCCAAAGAGGAATGTCAAACTCCTAGGACGCGAGCAGAAGAGTGACTTCCACCACAATAAAACCACACCCCCATCATAAGGCATGTGGGTTTTTCTTTCAGTTTGTCAGTTTCAGTTCGCGTCCGAAATATCGGTGTCTGCCGGAGGCAACTTGCCAATCTGAGCGATAATCCACCAAGAGCCATGAAAATTATGTCCGTGTGAGTTCTTAACTATGTTTGTGAAGTGAACCACATTCATGGCTAAGAGATTACAAGTCTCCTTTTCCATACTCGATTAAATTTGTCACTCTTCCAGAACCAGAGGTTATCTAGCATAATAGATTTCCTTTTCAACCGATTGAGTCGAACTACAAGCGGCCTGAATTCTTATACAGCCTGATATATGTAGGAAACCCATTACCAGGGTGCGGCCATAATTCCTAAAGTCCGTGACAAGTTTGTCGGAAAGATAAATTTGTGGTCGGTCAAAATGGGTCTGATCAATTTCATTTTCCTCATATTTCTTGCATCGATCCAAGTAAAATGAGGGACAGTTTTTGACACCCAATTATGACCTTCCCCGATACTAATTAATTGACGAGCTTCATAATCCTAAACGTTTTGAAATATTTGGTTCCATTAAGGCTTAAAAGGCTTTTCAAGTTATTCTAAATAAATATTATCGTTTCATAATTCTTAGATATTACGTACAATTTACATAATAATGTATATGGCTATTATATGTTATGTTTATTTGAAATTCATCTTTATAGATTTTATTTTGCTTAAATATTTTATTTATTGATTTAGTTATATAATGGTTTACATTTTAAATCAATTATTTTATTACTACGTCGTTTATTTTATTTCGTTAAAATTAAAAAGTTTGTTAATTAATTATATTAATTTGTCTTTAATTTTAATCACTTTAGCCAATTTTGGCTATATGGGCTTATTAGATGAATTTGAACCCTTCATTTTTTCAGCAGCCCAACCAATTTACTAAATAGGCCCACTTCATTTCCTTTAGAAAAAAAAATACCTTCTCTTCCTAATTTTCAGCCAAGTCCAATAACACTCAGCCCAATTGATCCCTCGACCCAACCCATCCCTTTAACCCGACTCTTGTACGTTGTCTTCTTCAGCAACGTACAATTCCCAGCAAGGACGCCTGAAGCAGCAACAGTGGCCAGCAGCACGCGACTTTGTCCTGGACATAGGAGATGTCAGCACATCTCCCCTAAGAACGATCGGATTGATCGACATCGTCCATTTCCCTCTTCCATTTTTGGAATGGTTTCAGAGATTCAGAAAAGGTGTCTACTCCGAAAGGGTGAAAGAGTTTCGAAATTCAAAATTCATGGGCCAAGGGTGATCTGGATTTCATCTTCCCTCTCATTTTTCCTAAACCCTAATTCTCCCCCCCCCCCCTATATATCAGATTTTTCTGTTCACTGAAGAGGGGACGGAAGAAAAAATATTGGAGAACAGTTAGATAGAATTTGAAGGGTTTTTTTAGGCTGGAAGGAGGAAGCAATTGAAATGAAAAAATACTAATCATACACCGTGTTCATCAATCGATCGAAATACGTAGAAACAGGCTCCAAACTATAAGAAGTTTGGAGTTTTAGCTTAGGATTTTCTCTCCTTTGTTTGTGGTCGTGTGGTGGGAGAGCTCATCTTGCTCATTGTCGTCCGGTTCGCTGCTCGGAAAAGGTAATAGTTCTCCCTTTACTCATGCTTTAGTTCGATTCCAATCATTTTGTGTTGAACCTTCTCTGTTTGATTTTCCCTGGCTACATCCATGCTTCTTTCTTTGTTTTCACTTCAAGATTCTTGGTTGAAAGGCTGTTTTGTTTGGCTACAAGCTTTCCAATTTATTTTCATTGTTGTTTGGAGTCCTAAGTAGACATCATATAATTTCTTCATTGCCCCGAATAAGCGTATGAAGTAAGTGTTAAGATCAACTTCGTATTGTTGTGATCTCACTTCAACCTTACTTTGATTCCCCTGCTTAATAAATCTTCAAGCACTAATGTTTCTGCCTCTGGTTTGTTTCTGTTGGCATTGCTACATACTTCTTTATTCGTTATAGATTATGTGATAGTCAAATGATTAAATGAATTTGTTGTTTGGTTACATGGAATACTAGAATTGCTCTTGTGAATATCGTTTTTCTGTAGGAGTTTAGTCGGCTGAAATGTGAAAGAATTTGTCTTTGTTAAATGAAATCTCTAGCACATGTGCGTTGTTGTTCGAATCCATTTTCCTCACTATTTAGAGTTGCGAATGTATCAAATGTCTTTCTTATGCAAGTCTAATTTTCTGCAAATGGTATCGTGTGATATTTATTTGTCTGCTACCTTGGCTCATATGCAGCATGTTTCTTCCTTACGCATTTGTGGGTTTATCATCATCCAATGATCATGTGTTCTTGGGATACAGTAAGCTTTTAAGTGCACATGCATGCACAATACATGCTATTGTCTAGAATTTTGCTTAAGGATTTGTTAGTGTTAATTCACTTGGTTTTCTTTAGAATCATATACTCTAACATAACTCAAATCCCTTAATTAACTTTTCTTTTTTTTGTAAAAAATCTGCTTCCGTTCAAGATTTATTTTATTCTTTCACCTGCTAACCCATTTCTATTCTTATTGCATGTAAAAACTTCCTTTCGTGTCCTTACGGACCTCACTTCATTTGTTTGCATCCTCTCGTTGAACCGTGAAGGCTCAAACTACCCTCCATGATGTTGGTCAGCCCCCCTGAAAAGACGTACAGGTCGAAAACAGCAAATACATTGCTGAGAATTAAATTGCAGGTCCCCCGAAGCCTGGAAATGGGCAGTTATACATGTTTTATACACTGATATACAGGTCAACATGCATAGGGGGGCCAAATTCGAAACGCAGTTTAATGACAGTAAAGATATACTGCTGGAAAACAATTTTTAGCCCTTGAAAGTCGACTATCAAGCTGATATACCGGCTGTATACACTTGTATACGGTAAAATATATGGTATATAGTTGAAAATGTGCCAATACAGGGAAAACCCAGAAATACGAAGATCTAGATAAAAATTACAGGTGTGGGAGCTCAAGAATTATCGATATGCAGTGTGTATATACAGGATATTCACTCAATGTATGTCATGGAGGAAAAAAAATGGAAAGGGGCCAAAAGCCCAAGAAAAATAAAGCAGGCCCAATTGGTTCCTAAGTGGGCAAGACCTATTTTGGGTCATTATTTTAGAAATATGACAGGTGGGCCAAAGCCCAACTTAGTAGAATTTGGGCAAATTGGCCCAAGTTCAAAATTTCTTTTCTATATCTTTATATTTTATTTGTTCTAATATTGACTAACTTTTTTTATTATAATTTAACTAATCCCCAATGATAGTTGTTTTATATATATATATATATACACACAATAGATTGAAATTTATTTATACATATAGTTTTACTTAGTTTTATTCTACTTCTTGGCCTTTGTCAATAGCTATTTTCCGTAGAAAAGATGATTAATTTAAATGATTAATAAGTGAAAATAAAAAATAATATATACATATGTATTTTTATACAAGTCACTAACCCCTTCTTTTTTCTTCTTTTTTCTATTCAACCATCTTTAGTCATGCCCTTTTAAAATAATCTCTTTTCACTAATTTAATTTATTAGAAAATATAATAATAATTTTAAGTAAAATGATAAAATGAACTTTATTTGGTAAAAGTTGTAAAATTCAAGTAGAAGGTTGGTTTAGTCAAATCACAGGTCAACCGCGAGTTAGCGGGCATTTTGAGGGCCTAACACCTTCTCGGAATGTACATTTGAACTTTGAACTTTTTTCAACTGATTTTTTATCTATTTTAAATCTTTGAAAAAAAATAATTTTAAGTTTTCTTGATTTTTACTAAAATCAAGTGGCGACTCTGTGATTTGGAAAACCGATTTCTCTTAAATCATAAGATTAATTGATTTTTTGAAACTTAGTTATTTTTACTATTATATATATATTTATATTTTAAAGTAAAACATGCGGTGATTCGGAACACTTCTCAAAAATGAAATGAATCTATCCCAAGAACTGATAATTGACTTTCCTGGTAGTGTCACAAAGTTGTTCACTCTTTCTTTGTGATTTAGTTTCTTCGAGATCGGATAGTAACGTGCTAAGAAAACGTCCCTTAGTTGGTTCCAAGTGAAAATTGAGTTATAAGGGAGCTCAGTGAACCAAATAGTAGCCTCTTCCGTCAGTGAGAGAGGAAATACTCTTAGCCCTATTACATCCAAATTCAAATCAGGCCTCCCTACACAACTTTTATACACTGCCATTACCTTAGCTATATGGGCATGTGGGTCCTCAGAAGGTAGCCCTGAAAACAAACCTCTAGCAGTGAGCGTTTGCATCAGACTACTTGTTACCACAAAGGTATGGCCTTGTGGTAGAGGGGGCAAGACAAGTGGCCCATCAGAGTCTGCAATATTATCATAACCTCTGTAGTGTTCTTGAGGACGTGGAGCGGGATTTTGTCCACTTTGTTAATTTTCACCAAGATCATCGAGTAATAAAAGACCATGAGCATCAACTGGAGATGGGATGTTCTGGTTTGGATCATCATCGTTAATACCCAAGTTTCGATTCATAGTGCGTAATGTTCGCTCTAATTTGTGGTAGTAGGAAAACAAAGGTTCTCTTCCTCTCCATGTATTTGGGATACAAGGAAGTTAGTTCTGCAAGAATCAAAAACAATAGAAAAGTAAAACTAAGAAAATATTGACTTAACTTTAATAATAAGTTTAAGTTAATCTAAAAGCTACTTTCCCCGGCAGCGGCGTGATATACCGTGGTTTCACAGTATTTTTAATAATTTTTCCTTAAGTTTAGTGTGTCCAAAAGCCTTTTTGTACTAATTTTTATGTAAGTTTCTCTTTATTTGCAGGAAATCTGTCAAAAAGATGAATGCGGAGGTTTTTGAGCAAGAAATACAGAAAAGTACCACCTACGGAGCTTGTGACGGTTTGTCGTGCCCGTGACGGTCCGTAGGTGGCATCGGAGTGCAGCTTTTGAAGGAATATGGGGAATTCTGACCAAGTGTGGGGTTACGGAGTGCCTGACGGACCGTCGTAGCCATGACGGTTCGTCTTGCTTGTTCGTCATGAAGATCACAGAAGTAGTCCCAGTACCCAAATTCAAAGAGTTCAAGTGTTTTGGAACGGAGACCCTCGACGGACCGTTGTGCCTATGAAGATCCGTCATACCTGCCGTCGAGGGTAATGAAGAGAGCAGCAAAAGAAATTGCACAAGTATGGGATCGTCACAGGCACATCGGTTCGTCGAGGGTCTCCGTTCCAAAACACTTGAACTCTTGGAATATGGGTACAACTTCTCTGAACTTCATGGCGAACCTGCAGGACGGACCGTCATGGACACGACGGTCCGTCACGCTTTCCGTAACCCCACACTTGGTCAGACTTCCCCATCTTCCTTCAGCAGCTGCACTACGCTGCCACCTACGGACCGTCACGAGCATGACGGACCGTCACAAGCTCCGTAGGTGGTCTCTTCTGCATTTCTTCGCTCAAAAACCTTCGCATTCATCTTTGGACAGATTTCCTGCAAATAAGGAGAAACTTATACAAAAATTAGCACAAAAAGTGCTTTTGGACACACTAAAAAGGAAAAAGTATTAATAATACCGTGAAACCACGGTATATCAACTTCCCGTAAGGACCCGCCGCTCCAATGTAAGTGTCCGAGTCATAAATCCTTTGTCATTCAGGAACTTTGCATCGGAATAGACTTGAAACTGCCCGTCTACACACCATCGGTTGGGCTGGTCAATAACCGGGGTGAGAGCACGAGCGTGTGAACCGGGTGTGGATTCCGAACTGTCAGCCTCATCAGACGAGGCCGACGCTGCAGCGGTGGCGGGTGCGGGAAACTCAGCAAATGCGGAGGCTTCCTCCGACCACAAAACTCCTAAGGAGCCAGACGCTCCATCTTCATTAGTGGCTGACCCAGAAGGTGTGCCGGTCAGTGTGCGCTCCTCATCAGACTGGGAGGCAGTGACTACGCTGGACGCCACCCTTTTGGGTGTGGCTCTGGCAGCATGTGCAGCACGGGATGGGGTGGAAGTGCCTGTGGGCACGTACTCGGGGTCACGCTCATCATCAGAGCCAATGACCAGGCGGGCATACGGGGCGACAGACTTCGATCGCCCGCGTGCATAGACTTGATCTTGTTTTTTGCCATAGTAGATAGTACCTGTAAAGGATCAATATTAGTACTAGAAGGAGCAAACAAGACAAGAAAAACCACACAAAATTATTAAAATGAAATGACATTTCTATAGTAACAGTGAAACACGACGGGCCAGGTGACGGCTCGTCGTAAGTACGACGGACCGTCGTGGGGTCCGTCGTGTCTTACTTAGGCTTTGTTTATATGGAGAACCCTGAAAGAGAGTCTCTGACAAGTTTGACGTTATGTGCAGGACGGACCGTCACAGGTACGACGGTCCGTCGTAGGTGTCTGTCAGAGGACACTTGAAAAAAAATATGGAGACCGTTAGGAGAGGGGTCTCTGACCATCATAACGGTCATGCAGGACGGAGCGTCGTGAGTATGACGGTCCGTCGTACTTGTCCGTTTGAGGACACTTAGAAAAATAGAGAGAGACCCTCAGGAACAGGGTCTCTGGCAACCAGAACGGTTGTGCAGGACGGACCGTCGTAGGTATGACGGTCCGTCGCATGTGTCCGTTGGAGGACACTTAGAAAAAGGTGAGAGGATCCTTAAGAATAGGGTCTCTGACAACCAGAAAGGTTGTGTAGGACGGACCGTCGTGGAGATGACGGTCCATCGTAGGTGTCCGTTGAAGGACACTTGGAAAAAGTGAGAGACCCTTAGGAATAGGGTCTCTGACAACCAGAACGGTTGTGCAGGACGGACCGTCTTGGGGATGACGGTCCGTCGCATGTGTCCATTGAAGGACACTTGGAAAAAATTGGACAGTGGGGTGTTAGGGCTGTTGGAACGGACCCAACGACGGTTCGTCTTGGGTACGACGGTCCGTCATCGGGGTCTCGTTCTGCAACGCAGTGACGGAACTAGGGGTGCCCCATTCATCCCCTATGACCCAAATCGAATTGGTTGTGTTATAACCTACATTTGTCTAACCCAAATACCTAGTAAACTAGCAATGCTAAAGCACCTATTTCTAGGGTTTTAACACGGCAATTTCGAGGATTTTTAACCTAGGTCAGACAGAATTTTATTTAAAAAATAAAAAATAAAAAAATTGAACATATCAAGAATAACTAGGCTTATACTAATTGATAAACAAAAATGCAGTATAAATGAGTAGAAATTAGAGACACATACCTGAGAATTTGAGAAAAACAAGAGGAAAAGGTACTTGGTGATCAAGAAGACACCCACAACAGCAGCTCCGACTAGTAGATGAGGACTTTTAGGATTTTGGAGAATTTGGGGAAAATGATCGGTTGAAGAGAGAGATGATTTTGGAAGTTGAATAGGGAGGGAAATAGGAGGAAGAGTGAAGGAATGGGGTGAAATGAAGGGTTGGGGTTTTTAAATGTTTAATTTTTTTAAAAAACCCCAGTCGGGTCAGGTCGGGTATGCCTCATTAATGACGCGACGATTCCACGACGATGGTCCGTCTCATATGTGACGATCCGTCGTTGGTTCCGTCGCGTGTGACCTAGTTTGAAAATAACAGAAAGACCTACCTGGCATGACGGATTCATGTGATGGTCCGTCACAGTTGAAACGGTCCGTCGCTGTATACGTCAGTGACTGCTGCAGAGTATTTTTCTGCAGAATTTCCTGGTGATGTGCCTGCAAATTAAAAACCCATTAGTAGAAAATGCTACCATTACTAGAAAGAAAAACTATAAGTATTGGGTTGCCTCCCAACAAGCGCCTGATTTAACGTCGCGGCACGACTGAGGACATTTAATTACTCAGACTTCATCAAGATGGTATGCCTCGATCACTTCATTCGCCGATTCAGCATGCCCGAAATAGATTTTTATGAATTGTCCATTCACCTTGAGCCGCACACCCTCCTTAGTTTCCAACTCAACTGCTCCATGAGGGAATAGTTGGGTAACCAAGTAAGGACCAGTCCATTTGGACTTGAGCTTGCCCGGAAACAACCGCAACCTAGAATTGAATAAAAGCACCAAATCCCCGACCATAAACTCTCATTTTTCAATTTTTTATCATGGTACTTCTTCATATTTTCTTTGTATATGGCTGAGCTTTCATAAGCTTTCAGGCGAAATTCATTAAGTTCATTCAACCCAGTTAACCGTTGTTCTGCAGCTTCGCTCCAATCCATTTTCAACTTCTTCATAGCCCACATGGCTTTATGCTCTAACTCAACCGGAAGATGACAAGCTTTCCCATATACAAGTTTGTATGGAGACATACCTATGGGATTCTTATACGCTGTCCGGTAGGCCCAAAGAGCATCATCAATCCTCCTTGACCAATCCGTTCTACTAGCGTTCACTGTTTTTGACAATATATGTTTGATGTCCCGATTCGACACTTCAACTTGCAACTAGTTTGAGGGTGGTAAGGAGTGGCCACATTATGGCGAACCCCATATTTCTCCAATAACCCCTTGAACAATCTGTTGCAGAAGTGGGAGCCCCCATCACTAATAGTTGCCCATGGGGTGCCAAAACGAGAGAATATATTCTTTTTTAAGAATGCAGTGACACTCTTCCCTTCATTGTTTGCGAGGGCGATGGCTCGACCCATTTAAATACATAATCAACTGCTACTAGAATGTACTTCATTCCATGAGAACTCACATAAGGGCCCATAAAGTCAATACCCCAAACATCAAATAACTCAATCACAAGAATGGGGCTTAGAGGGAGCTCTTTCTTTCTTGAAATGCCGCCATCCCGTTGGCATCGGTCACATGCTTTGGCAAACTCATGAGCATCTTGATGAAGAGTTGGCCAATAGTAACCACATTGTAATATCTTATGAGCGGTTCGGATACTGGTATGATGTCCACCAACGGGTGAGGAATGGCATGCTTCCAACACACTCAACATCTCACATTCTGGCACAAAACGCCGAATAAGCCCGTCGGCACAACTCATATATAAGTATGGTTCATCCCAAAAGAACTTCTTCACATCGTACATGAACTTTTTCTTTGATGAAAGGACAAGTCCGATGGAACAATATCACTAGCCAGATAGTTCGTAAAATCTGCGAACTATGGAATCAAGTCTTGTGAAGCAGCCAATACATGCTCATCGGGGAAAGTATCATCAATGTCAGTCTTATCCCCCAACTCTCTCATAGCTTCATCCTCTAGATGGGACAAATGATCAGCAACTTGATTTTCAGTTCCTTTTCTATCCATCACTTCAAAGTCAAATTCTTGTAGCAGTAATACCCAACGAATCAACCTAGGTTTCGCATCCTTCTTTGCCATCAAATATCTCAATGCTGAGTGGTCAGTATGCACTATACCTCTACTACCTAGCAAATAGGAGCGGAATTTCTCAAAAGCAAATACTACTACAAGGAGTTCTTGCTCAATCACTGTGTAGTTCTTCTGAGCTTCATTTAGGGCTTTACTAGCATAGTAAATGGGGTGAAGGATTTTGTTCTTTCTTTGTCCCAATACTACACCAAGAGCAACCCCACTAGCATCGCACATCACCTCAAATGGACTGTTTCAATCCGGAGAAATAATGATAGGTGCAGACACCAATTTTTCTTTTAGCTCACCGAATGCTTTAAGACAGGATTCATCAAAACAAAATTTACAATCTTTCTCCAGCAGTTTGCACAATGGATGTGCAATCTTTGAAAAGGCTTTGATGAATCTCCGGTTAAAACCTGCATGCCCAAGAAAGATTCTCACACCTTTCACAGAGATCGATGGGGGAAGTCTCTCTATTACCTCGACTTTAGCTCGATCAACCTCTATGCCCTTTTCTGAAATGCGATGACCCAAAACAATACCTTCTTTCACCATGAAATGTCATTTTTCCCAATTCTGTACTAAATTGCAGTCTTCACATCTCTTAAGGACCTCAGATAAATTGTTCAAACACCGCTCGAATGAATCACCAACCACAGAAAAATCATCCATAAAAACTTCTATAGTATCTTCTACCATGTGGGAAAATATCGACATCATACATCTCTAAAATGTGGCGGGTGCATTACACAACCCAAACGACATTCTTTTGAACGCAAAGGTCCCATATGGAAAAGTAAAAGTGGTTTTATCTTGATATTCTGGTGCAATAGAAATCTGATTATACCCCGAATATCCATCAAGAAAACAGTACCACCCTTTTCCGGCAAGTCTATCCAACATCTGTTCCATGAAGGGCATAGGAAAGTGGTCTTTTTCAGTCCATGAATTTAATTTGCGGTAATTTATACACACCCTCCATCCAGTAACCGGTCTCATTGGAACAAGTTCATTTTTTTCGTTGGGGACCGTAGTCATTCCCCCTTTCTTAGGTACACACTGAACAGGGCAAACCCAACTACTATCGGCGATCGGATAGATTACTCCGGCATCCAACCACATAATGATTTCCTTCTTCACGACCTCTTGCATAGGAGGATTTAAGCGGCTCTGGTGCTCAATACTTGGCTTATGATCAGGCATGAGTTGGATTTTATGAGAGCAAATACCAGGAGGGATCCCAATAATGTCCGCAATAGTCCACCCAATAGCTCTTTTGAACCTTTTTAGCACCTTCACCAAACTCTCAACTTGTTGTTCATTCAGGTCTGATGCAATGATTACCGGCAAAGTGTCACCATTTCCTAAGAATTCATACCTGAGATGAGGTGGGAGAGCTTTTAGTTCTAACTTTGGAGCCTCCTCTATAGATGGTTTCGCGGGTGGGGACTCGCGATTCTTCATATCTAACTCATATTTCTTCGGTTTAAACCGAATATCACCTCGATCAAGAGCCGCGACTAATGACTCATACTCTTCAATGCAATCGCTATCAAAATTCATTATCACTGCCGCTAATGCTTCTACACCTAGACGTTCTTCTATTTGTGTCTCAGATGTCTCACCCATGTTGTAGGATATAGCAGATACCGATTGGAGCTCACCACTCTGCCTCATGGACCTACAAATGTTAAAGGTCACTTCCTCAATGTTCAACCGAAATTTCATCTTCCCCTTTTCCATATCTACTAAGGCTCTTCCCGTAGCAAAGAATGGCCTCCCAAGAATAATGGGCACTTCAAAATCGACTTCAAAATCAAGAATAACAAAATCTGCCGGAAATATGAACGACTCCACTTTTACTAGCACATCGTGGAGTATCCCTATAGGCCTTTTCACGGTTCGATCAGCCATCAGTAGCCGCATCGCAGTGGGCTTTGGGTCACCCAAACCCAACTTCTTGTAAATCGAGAGGGGCATGAGACTTATGCTTCACGCACCCGGATCTTCTTTCTTTTGTACCAGAGATCTTGTAGCAATAGCACTACAGTGCTGCATTCTATCATCATCCTCAAAAGTGACCGATCTTTTCTTTGTAACCACATCTTTCATAAACTTGGCGTAGCCGGGCATTTGTTCCAAAAGCTTCTACCAAAGGGACATTGATAGAAAGTTGTTTCAACATTGTTATAAAACGCCGATATTTACCATCCTCGGTCTTTTTCAATAATCTTTGAGGAATTGGGGGTGGTGGCCTAGGCATAGGAGTTACCTTTTTAGGCACTTCAGCATCCTTTACAGTGTTATCCTCTACTTCACCATTAATATCTATCACATTATCAGTATCTTTTGTCACCTTTTTCTCATTAGTTGGCATAGGTGGGTCAATGGTTTGCTTGCCACCGCGAGTAGTGATTGACATACAATGTCCATCATTTTTCAGATTTTGGACAGTGTTGCTAGGAAGAGTGCCCGGTTGCCGTGTGTTCACAGTCGCAGATAATTGGGCCAATTGTAACTCAAGTTGCTTAATCGATATTGCATGTGTATCGACTTTTTGGCCAATACTCGCTAAATCATTCCTCAACTCTTTATTGTGCTCATCATTTTATGCAACATATCCTCAACTCGCGCCATACTACCTCCACCATCCCTAGGAGTAACTTCACAATTTTGAGGAGGAACATAGGGCCCATTCCTGTCAATTCTATTACCATAGTTACCCCTGTTGAAGTTGTTGTCGCGGTTGTAGTTTCCATCTCGGACATAATGACCCTCACGGTTGTAGTTACCATAGTTCCGACCTTGGTTCCCTTGACCTTGGCGCCAATTCTCCTGATTAGAGCCTTGGGAACTTGTTCGGAAACCACCCGTCTGCTCATTTACCGCATTGGAATCCTCCTCATAATAGCACTCATCATTTTGTGGCGGTAGTTTCGACAAGTAGTTGACTGCATTTATCTTTTCTGCACCCCCAGTGACATGTTTTAGTACCAACCCAAACTCAGTTCTCATCTGAGCCATTTCTTCACGAATCTCATATGTGGATGGGTTGTGAGTGGACTGTACTGCGAAGGTATTTCTCCCGGTATCCGACTTCCTAGTACTCCAAGCTTTATTATTCCAGGAGATTTTCTCTAATTTTTCAGCAATCTAAGCATAAGGACACTCCCCATAAGATCCACCTTCTATAGTGTCATCTATAGGTGATTTGGGACACTTCTCAAGAACGAGGTGAATCTATCCCAAGAACTACTAACTGACTCTCCTGGTAGTGCCACACAGTTGTTCACTCTGTCTTTGTGGTTTAGTTTCTTGGAGACCGGATAGTAGCGTGCTAAGAAAACATCCCTTAGTTGGTTCCAAGTGAAAATTGAGTTGTAAGGGAGCTCAGTGAACCATATAGCAGCCTCTCCCGTCAGTGAGAGAGGAAACACTCTAAGCCCTATTACATCCAAGTCCAAGTCAGGCCTCCCTACACAGCTTTTACACACTACCCTTACCTTAGATATATGGGCATGTGGATCCTCAGGAGGTATCCCTGAAAACAAACCTCTGGCAGTGAGAATTTGCATCAGGCTACTAGTTACCACGAAGGTGTGGCCTGGTGGAAGAGGAGGCAAGACAAATGGTCCATCGGAATCTGCTATGTTGTCATAGCCTCTGTAGAATGCTTGGGGCCGTGGAGCGGGATTTTGTCTCCTCTGTTGGTGTTCACCCGGAGCATCGGGTAACAACTGACCATGAACATCAACCGGAGCTGGGATGTTCTGGTTTGGATCTTAATCATTAATTCCCAAGTTTCTATTCATGTTGCATAGTGTACGCTCTAATTCGTGATCGTAGGGAAACAAGGGTTCTCTTCCTCTCCGTGTATTTGGCATACAAGGAGGGTGGTTCTGCACGAATCAAAAACAATAAAACAAAGTAAAATCAAGAAAATATCAACTAAACTATAGTAATAAGTTTAAGTTAATCTAAAAGCTAAAATCCCAGGCAGCGGCGCCAAAATTTGATACGCTCAAACTTACTTCTCAAATAAGAACTAAAGCGGTCGTGTCAAGTAAATAACCCAACTAATGAGGTTGGGATCGTTCCCACGAGGAAAATAGTTTAGACTTAACTTTAATCTATTATTACTATTGTTTAATCAATTACTTCCTTGGAAAGAAAAAATGATAAAAAGGGGGTTTTATATTTCTAAGAAAATGAAAATAACTAGCGAAATTGAAAGAGACACTTAAGAGCTTTGAATGTTGGAGTTTAATCAATTAATCAAAGTAACTAAGGTTTACGTGTTCCCCACAGATTCATAACTTGATAATTCTAACTATAACAATTCTTTCCTAGTATCTTCCATGCAAAGTGATAAGTTATGCATTTCTAAATCCTTCGTCCGGCATCTAGAAAATTTCACTCCGCACCTTGGTCCGGCTACGTGTGTTGCTATCCTAACCCTTATCTTTACCTTATATTAAGCATCGTATTCGATATTTGACTAAGTTATTACCTTGTACCAATCAATCCTAGCCTATTAGTTAGTATACACTAAACCTATGTTTATAATTCTTTTCCTATTATCTACTTCCTTGGTCCGACAAGTAGCATTAAGGCGAGTTCTAACGTTGGTCATCCGTTAAAAAGACTTCTAAGCGAAAGAATTATCAATACATGCAAGACACTATTCTAGAATTGTTATTTTAGTTAGGTTTTACCTCATTATTTGCCTATGGTTCCCACACCCCTAGTTATGGCGTTTAGTTACCCATAGTCATAATCACAATATTCAAATATATGGTATAAGAATTCATGTACTTACTTCAATGAGAAAGAGTAAAATCCGAAAGTTTGCTAATAATCCTAAGTCTAACCTAATAATCCAGAGTCTAACCTACAAAACGAGGTTTTTCGAACTATTTATAGAAAATAAAAACCTAATTGAACAAGGACTCTATTTGGTGGAAATCTGTCAAAACGCGGGTGGATCGACGGACATCACGACGGATCGTCGTGGTCACGACGGACCATCATGGACTCCGTCATCCCATACTTGATGAAATTTCTTCTGCTGCTCTCTTCATTACCCTAGACGGCAGGTATGACGGATCGTCACAGGCACAACGGTCCGTCGAGGGTCTCCGTTCCAAAACACTTGAACTCTTAGAATATGGGTACTGGGACTACTTCTCTGAACTTCATGACGAACCTACAGGACGGACCGTCATGTACACGATGATCCGTCATGCTTTCTGTAACCCCAAACTTGGTCAGACTTCCCCATCTTCCTTCAGCAGCTGCACTACGCTTCCACCTACGGACCGTCACGAGCATGACGGACTATCACAAGCTCCGTAGGTGGTCTCTTATGCATTTCTTCGCTCAAAGACCTCTGCATTCATCTTTGGACAGATTTCCTGCAAATAAGAAGAAACTTCTATAGAAATTAGCACAAAAAGGCTTTTGGACACACTAAACTTAAGGAAAAAGTATTAATAATACCGTGAAACCACGGTATATCAATCACCAGGAGATTCTGCAGAAAATCACTCTGCAGCAGTCACTGACGGATACATCGACGGACTGTTGTGCCTGCGATGGTCCGTCGCATGTACCCGTCGTGCCAGATACATCTTTCTGTTATCTTCAAACTAGGTCACACGCGACGGAACCAACGACGGACTGTCACAACTGCGATGGACCGTCGTCGGGGACTCGTGGCATCATTAATGAAGCGTACCCGACCCAACCCGGCTGGGTTTTTTTAAGAAAATTCATTTAAAACCCCCTCCCCTTCATCTCACCCCATTCCTTCCCTATTTCTCCATTTTTCCTACCTTTTCAACTTCCAAAGATCATAACCCCCCTCTCTTACAACCGATCATTTTCCCCAAATTCCCTAATTCCGAAAATTCACCATCTACTAGTCGGAGTCTGCTGTTGTGGGTCTCTACTTGATCACCAAGTACCTTCCTCGCTTGTTTTTTCATATTCTCAGGTATGTATCTCTGATTGCTACCCATTTACTTTGCATTTTTGTTTATCAATTAGTACTAGCCTAGTTCTTATTGATAGGTTCATTCTTTAATACAAGTTCTGTCTGACCTAGGTTGAGAATCCTCAAAATTTCCGTGTTAAAACTCTAGAAATAGGTGCTTTAGCATTGTTAGTTTACTAGGTATTTGGGTTAGACAAATGTAAGTTAAAACACTAACAATTCCATTTGGGTCATAGGGGATGAATGGGGCATCCCCATTTTTGTCACTGAATGACAGAACGAGACCCCGATGACGGACCGTCATTCGGTCCGTCCCAACATCCCTGACACCCCACTGTCCAATTCTCTCCAAGTGTCCACCAACGGACACATGCGACGGACCGTCCGTGCACAACCGTTCTGGTTGTCAGAGACCCTATTCCTAAGGGTCTCTCACTGTTTCTAAGTGTTTTCCAATGGACGCATGCGACGGACCGTCGTTCCCACGATGGTCCGTCCTGCACAACCGTTCTGGTTGTCAGAGACCCTATTCGTAAGGGTCTCTCACCTTTTCTAAGTAACCTCCAACAGACATCTACGACGGACCATCATACCCTCGACGGTCTGTCCTGCATAACCGTTATGACGGTCAGAGACCCCTCTCCTAAGGGTCTCCATACTTTTTCCAAGTGTCCTCTTACGGACAACTACGACAGACCATCATACATGTGACGGTCCGTCCTGCATATACCGTCATACTTGTCAGAGACTTTTCTTCAGGGTTCTCCACATAAACATAGTTTAATTAAGACATGACGGTCCGTCATACTTACGATGAGCCGTCACCTGTTCCGTCGTGTTTCACTGTTACTATAGAAATGTCATTACATCTTAACTCTTTTATTTATTTTGTGTCGTTTTGCCTGTCTTGTTTGCTCCTTCTAGTACTAATAATGATTCTTTACAGGTACTATCTATTATGGCACCAAAACAAGATCGAGTCTACGCACGCGAGCGATCGAAGTCTGTCGCCCTGTCTGCCCGCCTGGTCATTGGCTCTTATAATGAGTGTGACCCCGAGTACGTTCCCCCAAGCACTTCCACCCCATCCCGAGCTGCACGTGCTGCCAGAGCCACACCCAAAAAGGTGGTGTCCGGCGTAGTCACTGCCTCCCAGTCTGCTGAGGAGCACACACTGACCGGCACACCTTCTGCGTCAGCTACTAATGAAGAAGGAGCGTCTGGCTCCTTAAGAGTTTCGTGGTCGGAGGATGCCTCCGGATCTGCTGAGGTTCCTGTACCCGCCACTGCTGCACAGTCTTCCTCGTCTGATGAGGCTGACAGTTAGGAATCCATAACCGGTTCACCAACTCGTGCTCTCACCCTGGTTACCGACCAGCCCAACCGGTGGTGTGTCGACGGGCAGTATCAAGTCTATTCCGACGCAAAGTTCCAGAATGACAAATGAGTCATGACACGGACACTTACATTGGAGCGGCGGGTCCTTACAGGAAGTCTCCCGACGATGCCAGAGATGCACAATCTCTTCACTAGACATCGACTGGAGTGGACAGCGCGTCCGTTGGGACGTTATAGTGAAGAGTTGGTCCGAGAGTTTTACGCTTCCTACGTAGCTACTCTCAGATCACAGATTGATAGGCGGGCTGCTCCAGCCAAACAGGACCCACTGGAGAAGATCCGAGTATGTGGCATGCAGGTTGATATCTCCCTGCCTTCCATCTACCGGTATTTATACGGCGAGGATGTTGATGCGAACCGGACCCCTCTCACCGCCGAGTATGACTATCGTTGGCAAATTATCAAAGATGGACAATTCCTACGTGAGCCATCGCTTAGAGAGACCACCAAGAGGTGGATGGACCTGCACTTGTCCGTTGATGGAGAGGGTGCTGACTGGGTGACCGAGCCGAAGGGAGCCATCAAGAAGGCTAACCTAACCTTCACGGCAAAGTTTTTGTGGTTGATCATCCGCCACTGTCTTTCCCCCACAACCACTGATAATATAGTCACATGGGATCGACCAGTACTGATGGCGGCGATGATAGCCGGGTTTGAGGTGGATTTTTCTTGGCTTCTACAGGCGGTCATGCACAAGAGGACTTTTAAGGTAACAACTACTTACCCTTTCCCGTGCATGATATTTTCTCTATGCAGGTCCCAGGTGTGCCTATATGGCACGTTGATCAGCTCAAGACCCCACTGGGCACTATTGATATCGGCCTCATTAGGGATGAGGCCAATGAGTTGGCTCCACGCAGAGGGCCTCATCTAGAGTTGCCTCCACTTGGTGACAATCTGGCTGAAATGGTAGCACAGGCCCGCACGGCTCTCGCTCAGCCCCTTTCCCCGCTCTGGTCCCGCTTGCTAGGTTCCAAATATTAGAGGCAAGTTGGCTATACTTCTGCATCACATCCATCCTTGGATGCAGAGGTCTATTGCTGAGGCAGAAGAGCGCTTGGAACGGAAAATGGTCCAGCACACAGAGCGGAAAATCGCTGAGGTTCATCAGTGCTTGGACGCTTTTGAGTTGCAGGTGTTAGCCCGACCATCCCCTTAGGTGAATGTGTCGATCCTTCAGGCTGCGGTCGACAGTCTTCGCACAGACATCGACATGATCTTAGAGGCTAGGGTGCCTGAGTCTGAAGCCCCTTCTGCAGAGCCTGCTGAAGACATAGTGCTGACGGCCTTATTCGCCACTTCTGAGATTCCACCACCTCCCCCTCGAGAGCATGCCAAGATACTTAGGGGTCGAGAGGAGGATGAGGCTCGAGCACGAAAGAAGGAGCGCCGTGAGATGGAGGCTGCGAGGAGAGCCTCGTTGGCTGATGAGGAGGCCCGTCAAATGAGAGCAGTAGAGTTAGCTGCTGGGGCGTCTAGATCCAGAAATGTGGAGATAGCAGGAGGCACTGCTGATAGTGCTGTTGATGCTGAGGACACTACTGAGGGTGTCCGGATTACAGAGATAGTGTGTTCCGGCGAACCGGACCCACAACCTTGCTTATCGGCGGCGCTTTGCGCCCTAGGTTTGCTTCACCTACCACTGTTGTATTTCAATTTTTTTATGCATTGGGGAAAATTGCATGTCTTTTTGTTGGGGGTGGGGTAAATGGAAAGTGAGTGCTAGGGTGAAGTCTGAGTAGCCCAATTCACTATCCTCTTGCAAGGAGGACAAAAAGTCACTAATGTATGTTTAGCCGATATGTCAAGGAGGACAAAAAGTCACTAAAGTATACCTAAATATATCCTACTGACCCTGAGCCTATGTTACGAGCTAAGAAAGTCCTATCGTGATCCTAAGAGTTCTATAGCGAAGTTAAAGAAATGAAAATAAGGGCAAGCTTATGGCAATATGTATGAATGAGTGTGTATTTGTTCTGAGAGTGAGTGTTGAAAAGTAATCCTTATACTCAAACTGAAATCATTGTGTGAAAAATCAGGATTTTGTTTTGAAGTGAGGACACTAGTTGCAATACCGGAAATATTAGCACCTCGGTGAGAAATTGAAGAGGATAGGTGTTAGTGCATGGTGAGTCTGTATCATGGTCTTATTCCACATAATTCAACCTAATAGTGATAGCATGCATAAATATGATGAGATTGAGCAGGATTGATACCAAATGATTATGAAGGATAAAACATGGATACTATTGTACAAAGATTTTGTATTGAGTCATAGTGTGTCGCTTGAGGACAAACAACGAATTTAATTTGAGGGTGTTGGTATACCGTGGTTTCACGGTATTTTTAATGTTTTTTTCTTAAGTTTAGTAAGTGTCCAAAAGCCTTTTTGTATTAATTTTTATGTAAGTTTCTGTTTATTTGCAGGAAATCTATCTAAAGATGAACGCAGAAGTTTTTTAGCAAGAAATGCAGAAAAGTACCACCTACGGAGCTTGTGACGATCCGTCGTGCCTGTGAGGGTCCGTAGGTGGAATCGTATTGAAGCTGCTGAAGGAAGATGGGGAAGTTTGACCAAGTGAAGGGTTACGAAGTGCGTGACGGACCGTCGTAGCCATGACGGTCCATCCTGCCGGTTCGTCGTGAAGATAAGAGAAGTAGTCCCACTACCCAAATTCCAAGAGTTCAAGTGTTTTGGAATGGAGACCCTCGATGGACCGTTATGCATGTGACGATCAATCATACTTGCCGTCGAGGGTAATGAAGAGAGAAGAAAAAGAATTTGCAAAAGTATTGGACGACGGAGTCCATGACGGCCCATCGTGACCACGATGACCCGTCGCGAGGTCCGTCGACCCATCTATCCCAAGTAGTAGCAATGCCCCGAGCTCCTCCCGTTCAGTCCCTTTCCCCACTCTTGTCCCGCTTGCTAGGGTCCAGAAACTAGAGGCACATATGGATACACTTCTGCATCACATCCAGCCTTGGATGCAGAGGTCTATTGTTGAGGCAGAAGAGCGCTTGGAGCGGAGAATGGTCCAGCACACAGAGCGGAAGATCACTGAGGTTCATCACCGCTTGGACGCTGTTGAGTTGCGGGTGCTAGCCCGGCCAGGCCCTCAGGTGGATGTGTTGACCCTTCAGGCAATGTTCGAGAGTCTTCAAGGAGACATTGATATGATCCTAGAGGCTAGGGTGCCTGAGTCTGAGACCCCCTCTGTAGAGCCTGCTGAGGACACAGTGATGGCGGCCTTATTCGCCACTTTTGAGATTCCACCACCTCCCCCCTCGAGAGCATGATAAGAGGCGTAGGGGTCGCGAGGAGGATGAGGCTAGAGCACGGAAGAAGGAGCGCCGTGATATGGAGGCTGCAAGGAGAGCCTCGCTTGCTCATGAGGAGGCGCGTCGGATGAGGGCTGCAGAGTTAGCTGCTGGGGAATCTAGCTCCACAAATTTGGAGATAGCGGGAGGCACTGTTGATAGTGTTGTTGCTGATGAGGACACTACCGAGGGCGTCCAGATTACAGAGGTAGTGGGTTCCAGGGAACCGTACCCACCAGCTTGCTCATCATCAGCGCTTTGCGCCCCAGGTTTGCTTCACCTACCACTCTCGTATTTTAATTTTTTTATGCATTGGGGACAATTGCATGTATTTTTGTTGGGGGTGGGGTAAATGGAGAGTGAGTGCTAGGGTAAAGTCTGAGTATCCCAATTCACTATCCTCTTTTGGGGTTTTCTTGCCTGTGTTCTTTTTCCCCAAGAGACTGATTAATTTTACAGTTGAACCGACATGTCTATATCTTGTGTACATAGTTTAACTCTGAAGCATGATGGCTAAATTGATATCCTGATGAAATGAAAATGATGTATGACTGGGCATAGTAATTGATAAATGTGTGGCTCTAAGCATGACATAGAGATACACCACTGCATGATCCTAAGTCTAAAATTCGAACTAGCTGTCTGATAATCTGGTAGAGTATTGAGATGTCAAGTGAGTGTGAGGAAGATTTGAATAATCCACTATTTGCACTGAGCGAGAACTTGTCTGGTTAGCCCTACTAAAAGTAAGTTGTAATAGACAAATAGGAAAGGATCATAGGACCTTGTTCAATATAGCCCATTTTTAGCCTAAATAAAAAAAACAAATGAAATTAATCCTTCTTTGATCCAAATTATTTGAGCTTAAACTAAACCTTTCTTTTTCACCCCAACTTATCTTTTCTGGGAATAATGTGTTGGCCCTGGTCCCTTCTTGGACATGTGCACCTCAGCTTATGCCAAAAGCATAAGTTGAGGGTGGCTAATGCAGTAAACAACCTTTTTATGGCCCTGACCCAACTTTGGGTATTGTGTACTTTGACTCATGGCAAAGCCATGAGTTGAGGGTGGCTACTATGAGGAATGCTCTTGAAAATGGGGTTGAAAGAACAAAGAGAGAGAAAGAACAAAAGTAAAGTGACTCAAGAATCAGCGAAAGAAAAGTGAAATAAAAAAATATATATACAATAAATACAAGCAAGAAAAGAAGAGAGTCACTTACACAAATGAAGAATGAAGGGAAAATAGCAAGGTGAAAGAATATGAGAACTAGGCGAAATAAAATGATAAAAAGTGGTATGTTTAGCCGATATGTCAAAGAGGGCAAAAAGTCACTAAATTATACCTAAATATACCCTACCTGAGCCTATGTTACAAGTTTAGAAAGTCCTATCGTGATCCTAAAAGTTGAATAGCGAACTTAAAGCAGTGAAAATAAGGGCAAGCTTATGGCAATATGTATGAATGAGTGGTGAATTTGTTCTGAGAGTGAGTGTTGAAAAGTAATCCTTATACTCAAACTAAAATCATTGTGTGAAAAATGAGGATATTGTTTTGAAGGTAGGACACTAGTTGCAATACCGGAAATATTAGCACCTCGGTGAGAAATTGAGGAGCATAGGTGTTAGTGCGTGGTGAGTCTGTGTCATGGTCTGATTCCACATAACTCTAGCCTAATAGTGATAACATGCATAAATATGATGAGACTAATTGGGATTCATAGAAAAATGATTGCGAAAGATAAAACATGGATACTATTGTACAAAGAATTTGTAGTGAGTCATAGTGCGTCGCTTGAGGACAAACAACAAATGTAAGTTGAGGGTGTTGATATACCGTGGTTTCACGGCATTTTAAATGTTTTTTCCTTAAGTTTAGTGTGTGTCCAAAAGCATTTTTGTATTAATTTTTATGTAAGTTTCTCTTTATTTGCAGGAAATTTGTCTAAAGATGAACGCGGAAGTTTTTGAGCAAGAAATGCAGAAAAGTACCACCTACGGAGCTTGTGACGGTCCGTCGTGCCTGTGACGGTCCGCAGGTGGCATCGTGGTGAAGCTGCTCAAGGAAGATGGGGAAGTCTGACCAAGTGTGGGGTTACAAAGTGTGTGATGGACCGTCGTAACCATGATGGTCCGTCCTGCTAGTTCATCGTGAAGATTAGAGAAGTAGTCCTAGTACCCAAATTCCAAGAGTTTAAGTGTTATGGAACGGAGACCCTCGATGGACCGTTGTGCCTGCGATGATCCGTCATACCTGCTGTCGAGGGTGATGAAGAGAGCAGCAAAGGAATTTGCAAAGTATGGGACGACGGAGTCCATGACGGCCCGTTGTGACCACGACGACCCGTCGCGAGGTCCGTCGACCCAGCCGCATTTTGATAGATTTTCAGCAAATAGAGTCCTTCTTTGATTAGGTTTTTGTTTTTTTATAAATAGTTCGAAAAACCTCGTTTTGGGGGTTAGACTCTTGGTGATTAGACTCTGTTATAGTTAGACTCTTGGTTACTAGAAACTTTTATGTAATATTCTTTGGGAGGAGATTATTTTGATTATTACAGTTTTGATTGTTGCACTGTTTTCTGGAGTTGATTTTTGGTGATTTTGTCGATTATTCAAGCAAATTTCTGGATTTTATTCTTTCTCATTGAAGTAAGTGCATGAATTCTTATATCATATTTATGAATATTGTGATTATGACTATGGGTAACTAAACTCCATAGCTAGGGTCGTGGGAACCATTGATGAATATTATGATAAAATGTAACTAAAATAACAATTCTAGAATAGTGTCTTGCATGTATTGATAATTCTTTCCCTGAGAAGTCTTTTTTACGGATGGACAACGTTAGAACTCGCCTTAATGCTACTTGCCGGACCAAGGAGGTAGATAATAGGAAAAGAATTATCAACATAGATTTACTGTATACTATCTAATAGGCTAGTATTGATTGGTACGAGGTAATAACTTAGTCAAATATTGAATACAAAGCTTAATATGAGGTAAAGGTAAGGGTTAGTATAGCAATACAGGTAGCCGGACCAAGGTGCGGAGTGAAATTTTCTAGATGCTGGACCATGGATTTAGAAATACATAACTTATCACTTTGCATGCAGGATACTAGCAAAAATTGTTATAGTTAGAATTATCAAGTTAGAAACCTCTAGGGAACACGCAAACCCTAGTTACATTTATTAATTGATTAAACTCCAACATTTGAAGCTGTTAGTTTTCTCCTTTAATTTAGCTTGTTATTTTCATTCATTTAGAAGTAAAAAACCCCTTTTATTGTCTTTGTTTTCCAAGGAAATAATTGACTAAAGAGAAGTAATAATAGATTGAAGTTAAGTCTGAACTATTTTCCTCGTGGGAACGATCCTAACCTCATTAGTTGGGTTCTTTACTTGATACGACCGCTTTACTTTTTATTTGAGAAGTAAGTTTGAGCGTATCATATCATTACTCAAGGATTACGAGGTGACCATTCAATACCATACAGGTAAGGCTAACATTATGGAAGACACTTTGTCAAAAAGTATTAAGTATGGGTAGTTTAGCTTACCTGAGTGTATCCAAGCGACCATTGGCTAAAGAAATTCATACCTTATAGTCAAAATTCATGCAATTGGTCATCTCAAAGAAAGGTGGGATGTTTCCTAGCATTGAAGTGAGGACCACATTAATTGATGAGATCAAGGCAAAGCAATGTGAGGATGTGAATTTGAATGAACTTAGAAAGAAGAATGAGCTCGGTGAGGCGCAAGAGACCACTCTTGATGCGGAGTGTGTACTTAGTTTCAAAGGAAGAATTTTTGTTCCTCAAGTTGATGATTTGATTCAAAAGTTATTAATATAGTCCCACGGTTCGTGATATACTTTTCATCCGGGTGCGACGAAGATGTACCGAGACATGAAGCGAATTTACTGGTGGCTGGGTACGAAGAAGGATATAGTGGAGATTGTGGCAACAAAGCCTATCCCTCAGAACCCCTACCCAAGTAAAGACAACTCGGACATTCCCAGTCGGTTGTCCTCAAGACGGGTCATGGGGGAATCCGTGAAGACTTATGTAGTAGGTCTTCCTAGTCAATCCATTAGACCCCATGTCCAAGTGAAAATCACGAGGATCTTTACGGTCCGTGGTCATTCTCATGTGTCATGGGAGGGTCCATAGAAGGTTAGATAGTGGACCCCTAACCCTGAGCCACTAGACCTCAGCCCAAGTGAGGACCACGAGGAACTTCATGGTTCATGGTACCTCACACGGGTCATGGTATGGCTCGTGAGACAGACCCTCAAATTCTTAGTCAAGAAGAGAATATCACGACCTACTTCATTTTCCACTCTCCCTTTCATTCTCCAATAAAATGGTCATGTTCAGCCCATCTGCAGGTTTAAGTTAGGGGTATTTTTGTCTTTTTCTATTTCTTTGGACCTCTAACCATGGTAATTTTATCCTAAAATTTGTGGTTTTGGTTAATTTAAGCCTAGAAAAAAAAACACAAGTTACCTAAGTCAAAACATTAATCATACTTAGAGAAATTAAGCTTAAAAGGACAAAAAACTCAAGAACCCTAGTTCAAGAACGTAGTAAGTTTCCATAAGTTTTAGCCCTGAAGTAGAAACGTTTCTCTGTCAAATTCGTCACAAGGTATGTGGGATTTCACTAGTGGGTTCCTTTCTCCCATTAGGTCCCTAGAATTCAGTAAGATTCTTGATTCTCTACTATTAACTAGACCTAGACTTTCTAGAACTACATCAAATTTTCATGAATTAGTTATTTACATGTTCCAAATCAGGTTATTATTTTATTACTTTGTTTCTTGAATGAATTTCAAAACCCTAGCTGTGTTTTTCTTTATTTCTTGAATTACAAATGTTAGGTAAGATATTTCACTGTTCAGTTATACATGCCACAATTTTTAATGAATCATTTTTCGATTAATTGTTGTATACTCAATTTACATATTCAGTTTTGAGGTATACAATATATTACAGAAATTCAATCATAATGTGTGAATATCTTAATCTATTAAGAGTAGATTAATAGAGAGTAAGACTAGGGTCAGTCACCATATAGTCCCAGAACTACGAGCCACGTAGGTTCTAAGTCCCCTCTACGGGCATCAGTTTAGTCATTACACTAGTATGTTAAGAGATTTCGTGATCTATTTCAAGGGTAGTTGGGATGATAACTTTCCTCTTTTTGTGATCGTCTATAATAATAACTACCATTCCAGCATTCAGATGATCCTTTATTAGGCATTCTATTGGTGTAGGTTTATATATCCTGTTGCTGGGTATGAATTCGGTGAAGCGGCCCAAAACGGACCAGATTAGGTTCATGAAACTTTGGAGAAAGTGAAATTCATTAGAGATAGACTTAGGACAGCCTAGAGTTGCAAGAAGTCTTATGCAAATGTAAGGAGAAGGGAACAAGAATTCAAAGTTGATGATTGGGTTTTCATGAAAGTGTTTCCTATTAAAGTGGTAATGAGATATGGAAAGAAATCGAAGATCACTCCTAGATATGTAGGCCATTACAAGATCTTGAAAAATTTTAGTAAAGTAGCTAATGAGTTAGAGTTGCTAGGAGAACTAGCAGCAGTGCATCCAGTCTTTCACATCTCGCTTTTGTAGAAGTGTGTGGGTGACCCAGCATCTATAGTGCCATTAGAGAGTTTAGCTGTCAAAGATAGTCTCTTGATGAAGATGTACCAGTTAAAATTATTGATCATTATGTTAGAGGGTTGAGAAACAAAGAATTCACTTCAGTCAATGTTTTGTGGAGGATTCAGTCCATAGAGGGAGCAACCTGTGAAGTAGAAGCAGCCATGAAGGTCAAGAATCCTAACCTCTTTTCTTCCATTTCCACTAAGCGTGAGGTAATAGTTCCTCTTCAGTTTTTCAGTCAGTCATGCGTAAAATCATTCTTACCATCATGTTCTTTCACTTTGTACTTGCATTTTCAGCGTATTTACGCGTCTTGGAACTCAGTTTAGTCATAAATTTAGTTTTTAGTGTTTAGTGGTAGGGTATGCATCACTTTCCGTCAATTCTAACTAGTTTATTCTTCATTCGAGGACGAATGTTCCCAAGGGGGAGATAATGTAAATCCTCGAAAATCATACTTATAAAAGAATTGCAAAACTTAACAGATGTAGTGAACCACAACATGGTTCATATACCATGATAGGGTCCACGGTCCGTTGACCTACCCGTGGTCTGGAGTTCAACTCCACTTTGCCCAGACGTCAAACCATGGGACCAGTCAAGGCCATGATCTCGACGACCGATTGTGGTGTCGTCCGTAATGCCTTAACCAGTAGGCCCCCAAAGCCTAGATCTCAGACTCCCTAGCCCATGTAAGGACCATGGGGACCTTTATGGTTTGTGGTCCAGAAGATAGTCTGTAGGGATGTCCGGGAAGACTTCGGCATTATGAATCCCTATCTAGTCCCTTAGACCCCACCCCCAAGTAACGACCATGACGATATTCATGGTCCATGGTCTTTAAACAGGCCGTTGGAGGGTCTGTAAAAGCCTGGCCAATGGATCCCTAATCCTGAGTTAGCAAACCTCAACCCATGAGAGGTTCATGAGGTACTTCATGATGTGTGGTCCCCACTTGAGATAAACCCTAAGATTCATAGTCAGAAAGTTAAGACCAAAACCCACTTCACGGTCTGTGGTCCCTGTCACGTCCATGAAGATTGTCATGGTCAGCCCTTGTGCAATTTTATGCTAGGGGTATTTTTGTCTATTCCTATTTTTTTAGACCTCTAAACCTTGTCACTTTAACCTGTATTTCATGGTTTCTGTTAGTTTTAGCATAGAAACATAACTAGAACTTATTTGAGTAGAAATTCTTTGGTACCATATTTGAGTAGAAATCCTTTTGTTCCATATTGGAAAAGTTATCGCGGGTCATTTAGAGAAATTAGAGATTGAGAGGAGAAAATAAGTCAAAAACCCTAGTTCAAGAACGCAACAAGTTTCCATCATTTCCAGCCACAAAACGAAAGATTTCTTCGTATAATTTGTCACCAGATGTGTGGGTTTCACTAATGTGTTCCTTTTGCATATTAGGTCCATAGAATTAAGTCAGATCTCTTTTATTAACTATACCAATGGTTTCTAAAAGTTTAACAGAATATCATGAATTAGTTATTTATAGGTTCCAAATCAAATTTTTATGTCATTACTTTATTTCTTGCATTAATATCTAAAACCTGGCGATTTTTTTCTTTAGTTCTTAAATTATACACGCTAGGTCAGATATTTCAGTATTCAATTATACATGCCTTGATTATGAATGCATCACTATCATATTTACTGTTGCATTCTAAGTTTGCATGTTTAGTTTTGAGCTTTCTAGTTTATTACATAAATTTTGTCATAATGTCTTAATCAATAAATCTATTGGGAGTAGCATTAAACTGAGTTGGACTAGTGTCAGTAACCCTTATACTCCTATAGCTACGATAGTCACATCTAGGAAGTACCCCCTAGAAGTACCGGCGTCGTCCTCGAAGAGGACTAAAGCTAGACACTTAGTATTCATCACTGCATTCATAGGCTAAAAAGTGCGGAAAATTAAAACATTTTATTTACAATTACTTCAACAGGTTTACTTAGTCTCTTTCTTACACATAATATATTATATATAGTTGTTGCAGAACTTGGTGAATTTCTTCTCTGTCCATTTTGACTAGGTCATACGCTAATTACTATTTCTTTTATGAATAATTTTCCCGGGCGCTATGGACTTCATCCTTGCATTCTCTATTAAGCCATGGAGGCCCAATTCCCTATTTCGAGTCGGTTTGTCCTTAAAAAATTGAAGAATATATTCCCTAAAGTCGATGGAAAAGTCTAGAAGTTTAAAGAATTGAAGAAAGTCAGAGAAGATGAATTAGAAGACCCATTTTTATTTTTTGCATTTCGTATTGTATTTCGGGCATAAGACCTTGACGTCATTTACTTTTTCTGTATTTACTTTGCATTATTATTTACAGGTACAAAAGAAAGAAAATGGGTCAAAACCCAAAACAGGTGGGTCCAAATATTGGTCCAAGTGGACTAGAAAACCCAGATTTGAACCCAATTCACTCTCTCTCTCCTTATATTTTTCGTCTCTTTGGCTTGTCGATATCTGTTAGTTAGTTTTAAGTTAAGAAACTTCCAATCCCCGCAAAACGCCATATCATTTTAACGATTTGAAATTGAATCAAGATTAAGTAGTTTCAAAATAATAAAATTTTTGCTAGTTAGATATTTTCACTTAGATAATATATTAAGTTTTCATTTCATAAGCAATTCTAAATAATTTTATTTCAAACAATTTTTGGCCAAATAGTTAGTTGCCGAAAAACCGTACTTAACGGGTATTTTAGGTGCTTTAAACACCTTCCTAAAATACAATATGAATCCCCGAACCCATTTCATGTTTTCAAATGATTTTTTTCTGTTTAAGTCTTTTGAAAACAAAATTTTTCTTAATTTTCTCAAAATTAAGTGGCGACTCTAAAATGTCAAAAACTCTTCAAATTTTATATTTTTCCTTTTTCGATGAAAAATAATTAAGACATAGATTTTTCACGGGAGATTATGAAGAGAAGATGCAAGTTGTTGAAGATAATGTGAAGAATGTGGATGAATTTATTTTGTCAGAAAATAAAGCCAATGCGGAGGTTTGTTGGGCATTAATTTCCGTGAAATTCTTACCGTAATAGTTTTTTTTCTTTTTCCTTAAAAGAAACATAAAGTCTCCATATTTGACTGGTTCTTTTCTTGTAAGAAAAAAATAATGACTCCATAAATACGGACTCGTTTCTTCAAACTTAATCAACATTCACAATGCAGTCCTAGGATTACGAGAGTTTTGGGTAGGGTGAAATTTGTGTTATCACTTGTGTGAACCTTTTGGTATTTCGAGTGAATTGGTTGAGGTTATTTCTCTCCATATATCGTACTTTCATATTTATATAGTGGATTGTTCATATCCTTTGTGGATGTAGGTCGATTGATCGAACCACATTAAATCTTTGTTTCTTTTGACATATTTCTCGGTATTACTAATGGTCTTTTGAAGTTTGTTTTGCTAGCTTCTGCATAACACCTAATTATTTTTAGTCCTAACAGGGTCAAACTAAAATGATCATATCTCTTAGAATATGAAGAGTTAAGCGGCCAACAAACTATCAAAACAAAAGTTTATGAGTCTTATTTCTAACATCATGAAACGTCTATCAACTCTCATTTTAGAATAGAAATTATGGTTGTTTTATTACAACATGTGCAAATTGAAAATTTAGCGATACTTGTCAATTTAGTGAAAAATCAGAGAATAGTTCGGCGTATCATCGAAGTGGAATGAAAATCTTCAGAAACTGTTAATTTTAGTTATTCAAGGACTCAGTGTGACGATCTGCCAAATAGTTTGGCAATGGGGACTCCACATAGCTGATTAGGGCGACGAGATTCATTAAAAGATCGTTTTCTTTGATTTTTCAGGTCTTCAGACATATGTAGAAGGGTATTCTTCTCTTTAAACTCTCTATTGACTTCCCCAAGTCCATAGTATAACCTAATAACATCTCTATACATGAACTAACTCTTGCGATCGCTAATTCTCCTTCTCCCAAAGCTCAAGATTATCAATTTCAATTTCCCAAGATCTAAAGGCTCCAAGTTCAGGATTCTCTTCAAGAATCCTAGGGTTCTCAATCAAGATCATTTCATCTCCAAGAGCTACATTGAAGGATTAATGAAGTTCAAGCTATAAGGTTCCATACCCAAAGCTTTTCTCTAAGAATTTCTGAAATTCAGAAGTGTGATATTTCATCAATTGGATATCCTTTCACTTATTGAGTCCCAAAGAAAACTCAGTATTTCAGTTATGTGAATTCCATAAAACATAGGGTTATTATGATCAATATGAATTTAAATATATTTAAGTTCCTTTTCGTTACCAGTTGTTCTTCCATAAAATTCAGTACTTTTACTTTATTGTATATCCTTGAACCCTAAGGACAAATAATTACATGGCATTGGAATTGTGTCTTTCAAATTGCATGTCTCATTCATAATACAAAGATTTGTTTTACAATCAACTTTTCAGGTTCATATACATAAAATAATTTTATATAACGTGTTGATTACTTCAGTATCATTATTCAGGAGCTTCGACTCATATAAATAAATAGATGACATGGATGACATTTCCATATGTCTTCAATGTTTCCGAGCAATTTCTAAAAGTAAGTTCTCAACTAGTATGGAACTTGAAATAATGTCATCAATAATCGTTGATCAATTTTCTTATAAAAGCAAAGTTCACTAGTAATATGACAGTTAGGTATGGACAACATTACCAAGAATTGTTCAGCTGGAAGTTGTACTTAGCACTGAGTTGGACTAGAGTTAGTTTATCCAAGTCTCAAATGATGTACCATCATAGGTTTATGTAGCCCTTAATGTTAGTTGCTTTCAGTTTAGTGGTATACTACGTCAAATCAAATACATCTTTATAACTTTGACAAAGTATATTGAGACCTTTTCAATAAGGATAATACATCCAACTCCATCTTTAGTCACATGGCTATATGTCATTTGATAGTATCTCTTACTGTTTAGTCTTAGATAATCTTGTCCAATATGTATCAGGCCCTGGGATAATGCAAAGAGGGACATCGATACTTCCAAGGATGCAACTTGCTCCTTTAATGGTGGATCCTCATCCATTTAGCGAAGGGTGCTGGGACTCGGGAGCTGCATACTCTTGACAACAAAAACACCCTTAAAGATTTGAATGACATGTTATACTGGGAAAATATGGACAATCGGACAACAAGGGAGAGATGGGCTCAAATTTTCTCTGAATTGAGAGAAAAGGATCTTCAATGGATGCTTGACCGTTTTATCTCGAAAGAATCATCGTGCAGAGCCGCAGACAGATTGTGCCTCCTCTCCCAGGTATTCGGGTCACGCACTTCGTGACCCCACCCTTGGTCCGACTTCCCCATCTTCCTTCAGCAGCTTCACTACAATGCCACCTACGGACCATCACAGGAACGACGGACCGTCACAAACTCCGTAGGTGGTACTTTTTTGCATTTCTTGCTCAAAAGCTTCCGCGTTCATCTTTAGACAGATTTCCTGCAAATAAAAGAGAAACTTACATAAAAATTAATACAAAAAGGCTTTTGGATACACACTAAACTTAAGGAAAAAGCATTTAAAATACCGTGAAACCACGATATATCAACACCCTCAACTTAAATTCGTTGTTTGTCCTCAAGCGACTCACTATGACTCACTACAAAATCTTTGTACAATAGTATCCATGTTTTTCCTTTCGCAATCATTTGGCTATCAATCCCGATCAGTCTCATCATATTTATGCATGTTATCACTATTAGGCTTGAATTATGTGGAATCATACCATGACACAGACTCACCACGCACTAACACCTATCATCTTCAATTTCTCACCAAGGTGCTAATATTTCCGGTATTGCAACTAGTGTCCTCACTTCAAAACAACATCCTCATTTTTCACACAATGATTTCAGTTTGAGTATAAGGATTACTTTTCAACAACTCACTCTCAGAACAAATTCACAACTAATTCATACATATTGTCATAAGCTTGCCCTTATTTTCACTGCTTTGAGTTCGCTATACAACTTTTAGGATCACGATAGGACTTTCTTAGCTTGTAACTTAGGCTCAGGGTTAGGTAGGGTATATTTAGATATACTTTAGTGACTTTTTGCCCTCCTTGGCATATCGGCTAAACATACCACTTTTTATCATTTTATTTCGCCCTGTTTCTCATATTCTTTAACTTTGATATTTTCCCTTCTTTCTTCATTTGTGTAAGTGACTCTCTTCTTTTCTTGCTTTTATATATTTTATTTTTTTATTTCACTTTTCTTTCAACTGATTCTTGATTCACTTTACTTTTGTTCTTTCTCTCTCTTTGTTCTTTCAACCCCACTTTCCAGAGCATTCCTCATAATAGCCACCCTCAACTCATGGCTTTGCCATTAGTCAAAGTACAGAATACCCAAAGTTGGGTCAGGGCCATAAAAAGGTTGTTTACTGCATTAGCCACCCTCAACTTATGCTTTTGGCATAAGTTGAGGTGCACATGTCCAAGGAGGGACCAGGGCCAACATGTTATTCCCAGAAAAGATCAGTTGGGGTGAAAAAGAAAGGTCTAGTTTAAGCTCAAATCATTTGGATCAAAGAAGGATTAATTTCATTTGTTTTCTTATTTAGGCTAAAAATGGCTATATTGAACAAGGGCCTATGATCCTTTCCTAATTGTCTATTACAACTTACTTTTAGCAGGACTAACCAGGCAAGTTCTAGCTTAGTACAAATAGTGGACTATTCAGATCTTCCTCACACTCACTTGACATCTCATTACTCTACCACATTATCAGACACCTAGTTCGATATTTAGACTTAGGGTCATGCTGTGGTGTATCTTTATGTCATGTTTAGAGCCACACATTTATCAATTACTACGCCTAGTCATGCATCATTTTCATTTCATAAGGATATATTTTTATCCATCATGCTTCAGAGTTAAACTATGTACACAAGATATAGACATCTTGGTTCAACAGTAAAAATAATCAGTCTCTTGGGGAAAAAGAACACAGACAAGAATACCCCAAAAGAGGATAGTGAATTTGGCTACTCAGACTTCACCCTGTGAATTTGGCTACTCAGACTTCACCCTAGCACTCACTTTCCAATTACCCCACCCCCAACAAAAATACATGCAATTGTCCCCAATGCATAAAAAATTGAAGTACGAGAGTGGTAGGTGAAGCAAACCTGGGGTGCAAAGCACCGACGATCAGCAAGCTAGTGGGTCCGGTTCCTCGGAACCCACTATCTCTGTAATCTGGACACCCTCAGTAGTGTCCTCATCAGCAACAACTCTATCAGCAGAGCCTCCCTCTATCTCCACATTTCTGGAGCTAGATGCCCCAGCAGCTGACTCTACAACCCTTATTCGACGCGCCTCCTCATCAGCAAGCGAGGCTCTCCTCACAGCTTCCATCTCACGACGCTCCTTCTTCAGTGTTATAGCCTCCTCCTCTCGACCCCTACGCCTCTTGTCATGCTCTCGAGGGGGAGGTGGTGGAATCTCAAAAGTGTCGAATAAGGCCTCCATCACTTGTCTTCAGCAGGATCTGTAGAAGGGGCCTCAGAATCAGGCACCCTAGCCTCTAGGATCATATCAATGTCTGCTTAAAGACTCTTGACCGCAGCCTGAAGGGTCGACACATCCACCTGAGAGGCTGGCCAGGCTAGCACCCACGACTCAAAAGCGTCCAAGCGCTGATGAACCTTAGCGATCTTCCGCTCTGTGTGCTGGACCATTCTCCGCTCCAAGCGCTCTTCTCCTCAGCAATAGACCTCTGCATCCAAGGCTGGATGTGATGCAGAACTGTAGCCATCTGTGCCTCTAGTTTCTGGACCCTAGCAAGCGGGACCAGTGCGGGGAAGGGGCTGAGCGAGAGGAGCTTGGGGCAGTGCTACTACCCGGGATAGACTCGACCGGGGTAGTGTCAGTGGTTTCAGAAGCAACCTGCGTAGCCGTGCAAGCCTGTGCTACCGTATCAGCCAGGTTGTCACCAAGTATAGGCAACTCTCGACGGGGCCCTCTGCGTGGAGCCAACTCATTGGCCTCATCCCTGATGAGGCCGATATCAACAGTGCCCAGCGGAGTCTTGAGCTGATCAATGTGCCTGATGGGCACACCTGCGAACCTGCATAAAGAAAATATCATGCACGGAAAAGGGTAAGTAGTTGTGACCTTAAATGCCCTGTCGTGCATGACCGCCTGTAGAAGCCAAGAAAAGTCCACCTCAAACCCGACTATCATCGCTGCCATCAGAACTGCACGATTCCATGTGACTATATTATCAGCAGATGTGGGGGAAAGGCAATGGAGGACAATCAACCATAAGAACTTAGCGGTGAAGGTCATATTAGCCTTCTTGATGCCTCCCTTTGGCTTGGTTACCTAGTCGGCACCCTCTCCATCAACAGATAAGTGCAGAGCCCATCCACCTCTTGGTGGTCTCTATCGGCAATGGCTCATGCAAGAATTGGTCATCTTTGACAATTTGCCACCGGTAGTCGAACTCGACGGTGAGAGGGGTCTGGTTAGCATCAAAATCCTCACCGTATAGATACTGGCGGATGGCAGGCAAGGAGATATCAACCTGAATGCCACGTACTCGGACATGCTCAAGTGGGGCCTGTTTGGCGGGGGCAGCCCGCCTATCAATGTGTGATCTGAGAGTAGCCACATAGGAGGCATAGAACTCTCGGACCAACTCTTCACTATATCGGCCCAAAGAACACACTGTCCACTCCAGTCGGTGTCTGGTGAAGAGATTATGGATCTCTGGCATAGTAAGGAGACTTCCCGTAAGGACCACCCTCTCCAATGTAAGGGTCGGACTCCTTTATCATTCAGAAAAACTTTGCGACTGAATAAACTTGATACTGCCCATCGACACACCAACAGTTTAGCTGGTCGGCAACCGGCGTGAGAGCACGAGTCGGTGAGCCAGGTGTGGATTCAGAAATGTCAGCCTCATCAGACGAGGCAGACTGTGCAGTTTTTGCGGGTGCAGGGACTTCAGCAGACCCGGAGGCTTCCTCTCACCACGAAAATCCTAAGGAGCCAAACATTCCTTCTTCATGAGTAATTGACCCAGAAGGTGTGCCGGTCAGTGTGCGCTCCTCATCAGACTGGGAGGCAGTGACTACACCGAATGCCACCTATTTGGGTGTGGCTCTGGCAGCACGTGCAGCTCAGGATGGGGTGGAAGTGCCTGGGGTCACGTACTCGGGGTCACGCTCATCATCAGAGCCAATGATCAGAAGGGCAGACGGGGCGAAAGACTTCGATTGCCCACGTGCGTAGACTCGATCTTATTTTGGTGCCATAATAGATAGTACCTGTAAAAAGAATCACTATTAGTACTAGAAGGAGCAAACAAGACAAGCAAAACGACACAAAGTAAATAAAAGAGTCAAGATATAATGACATTTCTATAGTAACAGTGAAACACGACGGACCAGGTGACGACTCATCGTGAGTACGACGGACCGTCATGGGGTCCGTCATGTCTTACTTAAAACTAAGTATATGTGGAGACTCCTGAAGGAAAGTCTCTGACAGTTATGACGGATAAGCAAGACAGACCATCGTGATGATGACGGTCCATCGTCGATGTCCATCGTGTGACACTTATAACAAGTATGGGGACCCTTAGGAGAGGGGTCTCTGACCGTCATGACGGTTTGTGAAGGATGGATCGTCGAGGGTATGATGGTCCGTCGTAGGTGTCCGTCAGAGGACACTTGGAAAAAGTATGGAGACACTTAGGGGAGGAGTCTCTGACCGTCCTGACGGTTATGCAGAACGGAATGTCGAGGATATGAAGGTCCGTCGTATATGTCCGTAAGAGGACACTTGGAAAAAGTTGGAGATCCTTAGGAACAGGGTCTTTGACAACAAGAACGGTTGTGCAGGACGGACCGCCGTGGGAACGATGGTCCGTCGCATGTGTCAGTTGGTGGGCACTTGGAGAAAATTGGACAGCGCGGTGTTGGGGATGTTGGAACGGACCCTATGACGGTCTGTCATGGGTACGACGGTCCGTCATCGGGGTCTCGTTCTGTCATTCGGTGACAGAACTGAGGATGCCACATTCATCCTCTGTGACTCACATTGAATACTTAGTGTTAACCTATACGTTTTTACCCAAATACCTAGTAAACTAGCAATGCTAAAGCACCAATTTCTAGAGTTTTAACAAGGCATTTTAAGGATTCTCAACCTAGGTTAAACAAAATTGGATCAAAGAATGAAGACCCATCAATAAGAACTAGGCTAATACTAATTGAAAAACAAAAATACAATGTAAATGGGTAGAAATCAGAGACATACACCTGAGAACAGGAGAAAGACAAGCAACTGAGGCACTTGGTTAGCAAGAACAGAATCACAGCAGCAGACTCTGACTAGTAGAGAGTGTATTTTAGGAATCGGGGAATTTGGGGAAATGATCGGTTGAAAGAGAGGTAGGAAGTGGGAAGTTTAAAAGGGAGGGAATTGGCGAAAGAGGGAAAGAAATCGTTCAAATGAAGGGGTGGGGGGTTTTATAGCTTGAAAATTTTAAAAAGTTCCCAACCGGGTCGGGTCGGGTCGGGTATGCTCATTAATGACGCGACGAGTCCCTGACGACGGTCCATCGCAATTGCGACGGTCCATCGTTGGTTCCGTTGCGTGTGCCCTAGTTTTGAAAATAAATGGAAGACGTACCTGCACGACGGATTCATGCGATGGTCCGTTGCAATTGCGACGGGGCGTCGATGGGTCCGTCAGTGACTGCTGCAGAGTGATTTTCTACAGAATTTCCTGGTGATGTGCCTGCAAATTTAAAACCATTAGTAGAAAATGCTACCATTACTAGAAAGAAAAAAACTATACGTATTGGGTTATCTCCCGACCAGCACCTGATTTAACGTCGCGGCACGACTGAGTACACTTGATTACTCAGCCTTCCTCAAGATGGTATGCCTCGATCACTTCATTTGTCGATTCAGTATGCCCAAAAGAGAGTTTTATTTGTTCTCCATTCACCTTAAACCGCACTCCCTCCTTGTTTTCTAACTCAACTGCTCCATGAGGGAATAATTGGGTAATCAAGCAAGGGCCAATCCATTTGGACTTGAGCTTTTCCGGAAGCCAACGCAACCTAGAACTGTCTAAAAGCACCAAATCCCCAACCATAAACTCTCATTTTTCACTTTTTAGGTCATAATCCTTTTTCATCTTTTCTTTGTATGATATAGAAGATACCGATTGGAGCACACCACTCTACCTCATGGACCTACAAATGTTGAAGGTCGCTTCTTCATTGTTCAATCGAAATTTCATCTGCCCCTTTTCCATGTCTGGATGGGGAACCTGGAAAGGATATAATTATATCTAGTACTAGTACAAAACAACACTATTAACTACACTACTAAGTCTCTACCCGTAGCAAGGAATGGCCTCTCAAGAATAATAGGCACTTCAAAATTGACTTCACAATCAAGAATAACAAAATCTGCGGGAAATATGAACGACTCCACTTTTACTAGCACATCGTGGAGTATCCCTATAGGCCTTTTCACTATTCGATCGGCCATCAGTAGTCGCATGGCAGTGGGATTTGGGTCACCCAAACCCAACTTCTTGTAAATCGAGAGGGGCATGAGATTTATGCTTGCCCCCAGATCACATAATGCTTTCGCAAAATGTAATGAGCCGACTAAACAAGGAATAGTGAACGGACCCAGATTTTCTTTCTTTTGTACGAGAGATCTTGTAGCAATAGCACTACAATGCTGCATCTTTCATCACCTTCGAAAGTGATCGATCTTTCCTTTGTAACCAGATCTTTCATAAACTTGGCATAACCGGGCATTTATTCTAGAGCTTCTACCAAAGGGACATTGATATAAAGTTGTTTCAACATTGTTATAAAACGCCGATATTTACCATCCTCAGTCTTTTTCACTAATCTTTGAGGAAAGGGGGGGTGGTCTAGGCATGGGAATTAACTTTATAGGAACTTCAGCATCTTTTCCAGTGTTATCTTCTACTTCACCACTGCTCTCTACCGCCTTATCATTATCGTTTATCACCTTTTCCTCCTTAGATGGCATAGGTGGGTCAATGGTCTGCTTACCACCCCGAGTAGTGATTGCCATACAGTGTCCGTTATTTTTTAGATTTTGGACAGTGTTGCTAGGAAGAGTGATCGGTTGCCGTGTTTTCACCGTTGCAGATAATTGGGCCATTTGCAACTCAATCTGCTTAATCGATATTGCATGTGTATCGACTTTCTACCCAATACCCGCTAAATCACTCCATAACTCTTTAATGTGCTCATCATTTGCATCGAACCTCCTCATCATTTTGTGCAACATATCTTCAACTCGCGCCATACTATCTCCACCATCCCTAGGAGTAACTTCATGATTTTGAGGAGGGACATAGGGCCCATTCCTATCATTTTTGTTACCATAGTTACCACTGTTGAAGTTGTTGTCCCGATTATAGCTTCCATCTCGGACATAATGACCCTCACAGTAATAGTTACCATCGATCCTACCTTGGTTCCCTTGACCTCGGCGCCGATTCTCCTGATTAGAGCCTTGGGCACTCAGTCGGAAACCCCCCGTCTGCTCATTTACCACATAGGAATCCTTCTCATAATAGCATTCATCATTTGGTGGTGGTGGTTTAGACAAGTAGTTGACTGCATTTATCTTTTCTGCACCCCAGTGACATGTTTTAATACCAACCCAAGCTCAGTTCTCATCGGAGCCATCTCTTCACGAATCTCATCTGTGGCTGGGTTGTGAGTGGATTTTACTGCGAAGGTATTTCTCCCAGTATCTAACTTCCTAGTACTCCATGCTTTATTGTTCCGGGAGATTTTCTCTAACTTTTCAGCAATCTCAGCATAAGGACACTCCCCATAAGAACCACGTGCTATTGTATCCAACACCGCTTTATTATTATCATCCTGTCCCCGATAGAAGTATTCCTTCAGTGACTCATCATCTATACGGTGATTTGGGACGCTTCTAAAAAATGAGGTGAATCTATCCCAAGAACTACTAACTGACTCTCCTGGTAGTGCCACAAAGTTGCTCACTCTGTCTTTGTGGTTTAGTTTCTTGGAGACCGGGTAGTAACGTGCTAAGATAACGTCCCTTAGTTTGTTCCAAGTGAAAATTGAGTTAAGGGAGATCAGTGAACCAAATAGCAGCCTCTCCCATCAGTGAGAGAGGAAACACTCTTATCCCTATTACATCAAAGTCCAAGTCAGGCCTCCCTACAGAACTTTTGCACACTGCCCTTACTTTAGCTATATGGGCATGTGGATCCTCAGAAGGTAGCCCTGAAAACAAACCTCTGGCAGTGAGCATTTGCATCAGGCTACTAGTTACCATAAAGGTGTGTACTGGTGGTAGAGGGGGTAAGACAAGTGGCCCATTGGAGTCTGCTATATTGTCATAGCCTCTGTAGTATTCTTGGGGACGTGGAGCGGGATTTTGTCCCCTCTTTTGGTTTTCACCCGAAGAATCGGGTAATAACTGACCATTAACATCAATCGGAGCTGGGATGTTCTGGTTTGGATCATCATCATTAATACCCAAGTTTCGATTTATGTTGCGTAGTGTACGCTCTAATTCGTGATCGTAGGGAAACAAGGGTTCTCTTCCTCTCTATGTATTTGGCATACAAGGGAGATAGTTATGCAAGAATCAACAACAATAAACAATGTAAAATTAAGAAAATATTGACTAAACTTTAGTAATAAGTGTAAGTTAATCTAAAAGCTACTTTCCCCGACAGCGGCGCCAAAATTTGATACGCTCAAACTTACTTCTCAAATAAAAAGTAAAGCGGTCGTACCAAGTAAAGAACCCAACTAATGAGGTTAGGATTGTTTCTACGAGGAAAATAGTTCAGACTTAACTTCAAACTATTATTACTATTATTTAGTCAATTATTTCCTTGGAAAACAAAGACAATAAAAGGGGTAATTTCTAAATGAATAAAAATAATTAGCTAAATCAAAGTAGACAACTAACAGATTCAAATGTTGGAGTTTAATCAGTTAATAAAAGTAACTTGGGTTTACATGTTCCCCACAGGTTCCTAACTTGATAATTCTAACTATAGCAAATCTTTCCTAGAATCTTGCATGCAAACTGATAAGTTATGTATTTCTAAATCCTTGGTCTGGCATCTAGAAAATTTCACTCAGCACCTTGGTCTGGCTACGTTTGTTGCTATACTAACCCTTACCTTTACCCCATATGAAGCATTGTATTCGATATTTGACTAAGTTATTACCTCGTACCAATCAATACTAGTCTATTAGATAGTTTACACTACATCTATGTTGATAATTCATTTCCTATTATCTACCTCCTTGGTCCGGCAGTATTAAGGCGATATCTAACGTTAGCCATCCATTAAAAAGACTTCTAGGCGAAAGAATTATCAACACATGCAAGACACTATTCTAAAATTGTTAATTTAGTTAGATTTTACCTTATTATTCACTCACGGTTCCCACAACCCTAGTTATGGAGTTTAGTTACCCATAGTCATAATCACAATATTCATATATATAATATAAGAAATTCATGCACTTACTTCTATGAGAAAGAATAAAATCCAGAAATTTACTTGATTAATCGACAAAATCACCAACAATCAACTCCAGAGAATAGTGTAACAATCCAAAGTCTACTAATCAAAATAATCTCTTCACAAAGAATCTAACATAAAAGTGTCTAATAACCAAGAGTCTAACCCCCAAAAACGAGGTTTTTTCGAATTATTTATAAAAAACAATAACCTAATAAAAGAAGGACTCTAACTGCTGGAAATCTGTCAAAATGCGGCAGGGTCAACGGACCTCGCGACGGGTTGTCGTTGTCACGACGGGTCGTCATGGACTCCGTCATCCCATACTTTGCAAATTCTTCTGCTACTCTCTTCATTACCCTCGACAGCATGTATGACGGATCGTCACAGGCACAACGGTCCGTCGAGGGTCTTCGTTCCATAACACTTGAACTCTTTGGAGTTTGGGTACTAGGACTACTTCTCCGATCATCACGACGAACCAACAGGATGGACCGTCATGGCTCCGACGGTCCATCACGCACTTCGTAGCCCCACACTTGGTCAGACTTCCCCATCTTCCTTTAGCAGCTTTACTACGATGTCACCTACAGACCGTCACAGGCACGACAGACCGTCACAAGCTCCGTAGGTGGTACTTTTCTTCATTTCTTACTCAAAAACTTCCGCGTTCATCTTTAGACAGTTTTCCTGCAAATAAAGAGAAACTTACATAAAAATTAATACAAAAAGGCTTTTGGACACACACTAAATTTAAGGAAGAAGCATTAAAAATACCGTAAAATCACGGTATATCACTCCTCTCCCAGGTATTCAGGGAATTCGCCCTTATGCACCCTTTCGAGTCTTGCGACAGTTCGGGAGGAGACAAACTGTACCTAAAGAAGCATACTATGGAGCTTATGTATACGATATTGGAGATGATAGACTTCACAACGCGTCTGAAATGTTAAGAGAATGGAAAAGTGCCAAGCGTATGGATAAAGACACCATCGCCCCTGACTGATTCAATGCTGGATATGATAAGGGTAACAAAAGAATGGTTGAAGAAGGACATAGAAAACCTCCCAAACCCCGCACAGCCTTTGCAGCACAACGTATAGACAATCCAAAGCAATGGCCGAGCTACAAGAGGTTAATAAAGAGGTCCAAGAGGTGTACGCTAAGTTTGTCGAGAACCAAGATACTCTTGAGAGGGTGACTCAAGAGGTGGAAAGACTGAGGCGTGGTTATGATGATTTCGATACCATTGTTAAGGAGAAATCGAGAGGATGCGATACGAAAGCTTTGAAGACAAAGGACGCCTAGGTGAAGGATTCTTGCTGATGTTAAGATATATGTTTCAGCAATACAAGACTCAGGGGGACGGCGACAGAGCAGGATCATCTGGAGCGGCACAGTGGACTTCACTCCTGCGTGAGTTTTCATATGTATTTACGTTGTTTTTATCCCCTGCGTGGGCCTGCCTGTATTGCACTTTCATATGACCCCTGCGTGGGTTTGTCTTTAATATTTTATCCTTTACTTTCCCCTTTATGAACATTATTATTCACTAGTGAAATTTATTTTGGGGGAAATTGTTTATTTGGTTCAAATTCACATGTACATCATTCAAATATGCTAGGCCTACCCTTGGCACAAAAGGGCCCCCCTGTATGTGTTAGGACGCGATATCTGTGTGTTTAACTACTTATGTGTTATGTTGCTATGAATGAGGATATCATAAAACCACTCTTATCCTAAAATTTCCAAAAGAATATACAGAAGTCACTATTACAAATGTCCGACCAAAACTTTCTGAGTCTTAAGTTTCTCATTCACAAGACAAATCCCATCTCCAAACCCTAAAACACTATTCTACCGTCTCAGGAAAGGCAAAAATCACTGCTATGGACAAAGGTAAGAACATCCAGATGGAACTCACTAGAGAAGAACTACAAAGGAATAGAGAACAGATCACTCGAGAAATTCAAGAAGCCAAGGAGGAAGGGCTCAGAGTCGACATGGACACCGCAATCTAAAAAGCTGCAACTGTGATGCTGGATGAGGATCTGGCATCACCGATGAAGAGAAAGAAAGATGTTGAGATGGAGATAGAGGACTTGCGAGAGAAGTTGGACATGCTTCGGTTGAAAGTGCAAGAAAGAGAAGCGAGAGAGGCGAGGATAGAATCGGAGACAGTTGCTCTGTTAGCTAAAAGCATGTCACTTGATAAGGAGCAAAAAGGGAAATGGAAGAATTCGCCTCCATGAGAGAAAGGATGGTCGCACCGAGAATGAAGAACAAATCCTTCAATATCAACATCATTGATAACCTTTGGAAGATGGGCAAAAAATAACCCGTCTACGAGCAAGGAGACAATAGTGGTCCTGACAACGCTCACCTTTAAGCGATTGAGGAAGACGACGACGAGGAAATCGTCTACAATCCTCCATTCCTAGGTCATTTGAAAGGAGGAGACTAATAATGCAACAAAAAGGGAAATGACTAACGTTTCGTCATCATTTCATCTTTTTAAAGCTCTAGTGTTTCCTTTCAATTCCCTTGTAATCGTAATGAACGAATGAATGAAAATGTTTTATCTTTTACTCGAACTACATTGGGCCTGAATTCTCCTTATGACATACGTAGGCAGCCTCTCTAGGCCTGACCCCTATCTTTAAAAATTTCCATTCTCCCCTTCATGTTACTAGAAGATACGAAGGTCAGATCAAGCAGCTACAAGATGACCTTAGCTCAACGTGATTTAGCCTTTCTAAGACAGTGTAAAAACTAAAACAAGCAAACTCCTGCTTGTAAAAAAAAGTGTTTCCCTCCTTACTCGTGAGTTGAAGATATCCTCAAACAAAGCAATTGTGTGTTTATCTTCTCTCTGTGTGATATTATGCATTTTGTATTCTGAATCTGCACTGACAAGTCTGCCTTTGAGTTGTTTTCCTTCTCAGGTACTTTGAAACTGATCTGTGTCGATCAAAAGCTGGCAGATCATCCCTATTTCACCAGATCAAAAGGTCCCGCAGATTCCTTCCCTAGACAAAGCTTAGATAAAGGAAAAAAAATTATGGGGGATAATAACGAAGAAGTGATTCTTACTGATGTTATGGTGGCTCAACCCATCGTAGCAGACCAGAATGAGTTGATTCTGCAGTTGATGTAACAGATTGCAGAAATGAGAGTAGAAATGCAAAGGAGACAAAATCTGCCTCCACCAGGATTTGCTGTTAATGCTTCTAATGGGAGGCCCCCAATCTACTTCCCTTTCTCATATATGGATCCAGCCCAGAACCAGCAATCTACACCTGCTCAGAATCCGTCAGTTATAGTTCTGACTATCCAAAATCCCCAATATGCTTCTGCATCCTACAAAACTCCACCTCCTCCTCAAAACAACCACCCCCAAATGCCACCCCATCCTAAAAATACCCACCACCAAACAACTCCTCCACCAAAAAATCAAAACCAAAATACTTTCAATCCCCAAAGACCCCACCACCACTTAAATAAGAATACCACCCACCGAATCAATAAACCGCTCAAAATGCTCAGAGTCCTTCTGTATCTCCACCCTTACTAAAAAGAGACACTTTCCAAATTACCGTCCCTGCCAAGCACGATGTGCACGGTTCTAAGCTGGACCATTATGAGGAACAGGAAAAGGAGTGGAGGGTAAACTAAGAGGTAAAGGTCGACATAAAAGAAGAGATCAAGAAGGCCATGAAGGAGCTCCAAAGTATCCCTGATATCATCGGGCTTAGTTATGAAGAGTTATGTATTCATCCAAATTTGGACCTTCCAAAAGGGTTCAAGATCCCGAAGTTTGACACCTTTGGAGGAGTGGGGAATCCTATGGCTCTCTGGAGAGCCTACTGCGACCAGCTCGTTCGAGTTGGAAGGGATGAAGCTTTACTGATGCGGCTCTTTAGCCGAAACCTGTGCGGAGAAGCTCTTGAATGGTTCACATCGCATGAAACTAGGCAATGGCCCAGTTGGAATGCATTGGCCAAATATTTTACTGACCTATTTGCTTACAACGTAGAAATTGTTCCAGACCGATACTCTTTGGAGAAGATGAAGCAAAAATTAATTGAGAGCTATAGGGAGTTCGCCTATACGTAGAGAAAAGAAGCGGAAAGGGTGACACCACCATGCCTGAGAAAGAAATCGTTGAAGTATTCGTGCGCGTGCAAGAGCCTGAATATTATGATAGAATTATGTTGCTAGTTTGATCAAAGTTTGACGAGATAGTCAATATTGGTGAGAATATCGAGGATGGTTTAAAATCAGAAAAGATAGCTCGTGTAGCCGCATCGCCTGGATCTTCAGGGTTGTTGAAAAAGAAAAGATAAGAAATCGTTGTTGTTTCATATGGGGGAAGGAAAACCCCAGAAGCTCGTCATATTCCCAATGTCATTCCCGGCCTTCCCAAAAGTCCTACCAAGCTTGCTACACATAATCTAGTCATCCCAATAATCCTCCAATATACCAGAATGCTACTGCCACTTATCCAAATGTCCAAGCTCCACTATACCAAAGTCCACCCCCAAATTACCAAAATCCATCTCCCATTTACCCAAATCATCCTCCACCTACCAAATTCCATCTCCCTACCAGGGTGTTGCCCCCAACTGTGCCAACGTGCAGTCATGCTACCGAGAACCCCATCCTGCGTATCAGGTCCAAGCTCCACCATATAAAAATCCCACCCGAACTACCAAGCTCCATCGCCAAACTACCAAATAAATCCACATCCCAGAGGCCAAGATCTCCGTCCAAATACCATAAGTTAACAATAGGTGCCTTCTCCCCAACAAGGCAGTTATGATCCTCCCCGACCCAGATTCGAGAAGAAGCCTTCAAGGATATTCACTGCGCTCTCTGAAAGCCGAACAAAGTTGTACGAGCGACTGGCTGCAGCCGGATATATCCACCCAGTGGGGCCCAAACCCATGGATGTCAATTCAAAATTCTATAGACCCGATCAGAGATGTGCTTATCATTCAAATAGTGTTGGGCATGATACTGAGGATTGTATCAAACTCAAGCACAAAATCAGGATTTGATTGACCAGGAGGTAGTCTCTCAACGACCAGCGGTACCAAATGTCAACACGAACCCATTGCCGAATCATGGAGGCGACAATGTCAATATGATCGAGACCGACGATGACTGGTGTGGAACAAAAATAATTACTGCAATCATTCAGGATGATTTGGAAAAGGTTGTAGCTTTTTTTAGCGTCAAAAAAAAGAAAGAGTTCGTTATTTTGACACCCACAAAAGTTGTTTATTTGGTGCCATCAAAAACTCTCATTAAGCCTAAGTTTGTTATTGAAACTACTGCTGCTCAAGTCATGACCAGATCAAGAAAATGTTACACTCCTGACGAGCTTGCTCTCGGTGGTCAAAAGAAGGATCAGGCTAAAAGGCCAATAAGTAAAGGAGAAGCGAAGGAATTCTAGAGAAGAATGCAGTCGAAAGATTATTCAATCATCAAGCATTTGTAGAAGACTCCAGCCCAGATTTTTGTATGGGCCATGCTGATGAGTTCTCAATCACACAGGCAGGATTTGATAAAGGCTATCGATGATATGTATGTACCTGCGGGCACAAGCAGCGATAACGTGGCCTCTATGATTCACCAGGTTATTCGAGGGCACCGAATTAGCTTCTGTAAAGATGAGCTGCCTTTCGAAGGGAGGTCACACAACAAGGCATTGCACATCATTGTGGTATGCCACAAAAAGTTTGTCAACCACGTCTTAGTAGATGATGGACCTGCTATGAATATCTGCCAGTTGTCGACTTTGAGGCAGCTAAGGTTTGACCTTGGAAAGCTGGAACAGAACCAAGTCAACGTAAGAAACTTTGATGGGGTTCAGAGAGATACGTTGGGAGCAGTGAATCTGATCATAAAAATGGGTCCAGCAGAATTCAGTGCACAGTTTCAAGTATTTGATATCGATACCATCTATAACCTTCTTCTAGGAAGGCCTTTCATCCATATGGCTGGAGCTGTCCCTTTTACTTTACATCAGATGATGAAACTTGTTTGGAAAAACGAAGAACTGGTTATTCATGGCGAAGGGAGTCACTCCGGCAGACAGACACGATTATGGATGAGATATCGCGAGGTACAAATTTCTACACGATGCAGCTGGTAAATTCCACCGGTGAAGACTTGGCCCCAAAGACTCCCATGCCTACCGTGTACAAGATGATAGCCACTATTGCAGAATGGTTTTGAACTAGGTTTCGAATTGGGAAGAAATTCCTAAGGAATTATTGAGCCTATTCCGGTCCTTTTAAAGGGAGCCAGATATAGTTTGGGGTACATCCCCATAGATGATGACTTGAAGAAGAAGAAGAAAATGATTAAGCATTGGCTAAGTTGATCCCACATCTGTATCAATCCTTCCAAGTCTGGGAGTATGCCGAGCATGAAGACCTTGGGGAAGGAATCTGTAAACTTTTCAAGGAGATCGATGTTGTTATTGAGGAAGAGGTCCAGCTAGATGGTATCCTCGATGCTGAACCAGGAGAGATGCCGCAGAATTGGACCTCCACGCCCATCCTGATCCCCCTAACTCCTTGGTAGAAGGGCATCATTTCATGCATATTAAAATTGGTGGTAGTTCGGAAGAGACTCGAGACCCACCATTTTGCATATTTTTTAACTGTTTTGAATTTTCAAATTTCCATCGTGATGTTCAAAGAAGGCAACATGGCCCTATGCCATGGACAAAGCTTGCATTGTTTTAAAATTTTAATTAAAGCCTCTTTTGTTTATAAAATTTATTTATTTACTCATTTGTTACACTTTGATTGTCTAACTTTGTTTATTTATGGTTTCAGTAATGTAAGTTTTAAGCCTGCCAATGTCTTGTCATGTCACGAGCTGTGAACAAAGTAAGGCTGGTAATGAAGAGGTTGATGATTACGAAGAAGAAAGTGATGAACCAGTGTACGTCACTGAGGAATTTCAGCGGTTTGAAAATCAGCATAAGCCAAATCTAGAGGAAATAGAAACAGTACATCTGGGAGACCCAGAATGCGTTAAAGAGGTTAAGATCAACATCCAGTAAAATGAAACTCAAAGAAAAGGCCTACTTCATTTGCTTGCTGAATATATTGATGTGTTCGTCTGGGAAGTCGGCGACATGCAAGGGCTTAGTACTGAGGTTGTATCTCATAAACTACCGACTAAACCGGGGTTTGATCCGGTGAAGCAAAAGGCTCGGAAGTTCAATCCTGAACTAAGTTTAAATATCAAAGAAGATATCACTAAGAAAATAGAATCTCGATTGGTGGAAGTGACACAATACCCAACTTGGTTAGCCAATGTTGTTCCGGTTGCCATGAAAGAGGGGAAGATCAGGATTTGTGTCGACTACAGAGACCTCAACAAAGATAGCTCGAAGGATAATTTCTGATGCCGAATATTCATATATTGATTGATAATTGTGCTAAGCATGAGATGCAGTCATTTGTGGATTGTTACGCAGGTTACCACCAGATTCTGATGGATGAGGAAGATGTAGAAAGACAGCTTTTCTTACACCTTGGGGTGTATATCATTATAGGGTGATGCCATTTGGCCTCAAGAATGCTAGTGCTACCTATATGAGGGCTATGACGATCATATTTCATGACATGATTCATAAGGAGATTGAAGTGTATATGGATGACGTCATAATCAAGTCCCGCGAGAGTTTGGACCACTTGACACATCTAAGGAAATTCGTTGATTGTTTGCGTCTTTAAAACTTGAAGTTAAATCCCGCCAAATGCACTTTTGGAGTTCCAACTGGAAAGTTGTTGGGATTTATAGTCCGCAGAAGGGGTATTGAGCTCGACCCTTCTAAGATTAAAGCAATTCAAGAGTTACCTCTACTGAAGACAAGAAAAGAGGTGATGAGTTTCTTAGGGAGATTAAACTACATCAGTCGATTCATAGCTCAACCAACCATGGTGTGTGAGCCTATTTTCAAGATATTGAAGAAATACGCCCCGACAAAGTGGACTGAACAGTGTCAGACTGCTTTTGATGCTATCAAGAACTATTTGTCCAATCCACCGGTATTGGTTCCTCCGCGAGAAGGGAGTCCTTTGTTGTTGTACTTGTTTGTCTCAGATAGTGCATTCGGATGCGTACTTGGTCAACACGACGAGACAGGAAAGAAGGAAAGGGCTATCTATTATATAAGCAAGAAGTTTACCCCATACGAGTCTCGTTACACTTTATTGGAGAGAACGTGTTGTGCTTTGATGTGGCTTGCCCAGAAGCTGAGACATTATTTGTCTTCTTATACTACATACCTCATTTCCAGAATGGATCCACTAAAGTATATCTTCAAGAAGGCGATGCCGACCGTAAAGTTAGCTAAGTGGAAAATGTTGTTGAGTGAATTTGACATTGTGTATATGACTAAGAAAACGATAAAGGAAAAGGCTTTGGCTGATCATCTTTCAAAAAATCCCGTTGATGAAGAGTATGAACCACTTAAGACTTATTTTCACGATGAATAAATGTCATTTGTGGGTGAAGATATTTCTGAAGCATATCCAGGTTAGAGATTATTCTTTATTGGAGCGGCAAATCATCAAGGTAAAGGCATTGGAGCAGTCTTAGTGTCCGAATCTGGTCAACACTATCCCATGGCGGCTAAGCTTTGATTTAATTGCACAAACAACATGGCCGAATACGAAGCTTATATTCTTGTTTTGGAAATGGCCATCGACATGAACGTTTATGAGTTGTTGGTTATTAGAGATTCAGATCTTTTGACTCACCAAGTTCAAGGAGAATGGGCTGTGAAGAACCCAAAGATTATACCTTACGTACAGTATGTGCAGAAGTGGTGCAAAAGATTTTGTAGGATCGAGTTCAGACATACTCCCAGTGTACATAATGAATTGACCGATGCTCTTGCCACCATCGATTCAATGATTAAACATACGGATATAGATTATATTGATCCTCTGGATATAGAGTTCAAAGAACATCCAGTCCATTGTTCCCATGTTGAAATAGAACAAGATGGTTTGCCTTGGTATTTTGATATAAAGAAGTATTTGTAGTATGGAACTTATCCTGAAGATTCTATGTCCAATAAGAAGAAGATGATACGTCGTATGGCCCTCAATTTCTTGTTAAACGGATAAATCATGTATAGGAGGACTCCAGACTTAGGTCTTCTAAGATGCGTTGATGATGTTGAAGTTGCGAAGCTTATTGAACAGATACATGCTGGAGTTTGTGGCACACATATGAATGGGCTCACTTTGGCAAGAAAGATCCTACGAGCAGGATATTTCTGGATGACTATGGAAAATGATTGTTGCAAGTTTGTGCAAAAATGCCACAAATGTCAAGTGCACGGTGATTTGATACGACTTCTGCCTCATGAACTTAATGCAATGACTTAACCTTGGCCGTTTGTAGCTTGGCGTATGGATGTCATCGGTCCGATAGAGACAGCCGCTTCAAATAGACACAGATTCATTTTGGTTGCTATGGTTATTTCACCAAGTGGGTGGAAGCAACTTCTTACAAGTCGGTAACCAAGAAAGTTGTGGCTGATTTTGTTCGCAACAATATGATATGCAGGTTCGGATTACTGGAATCGATAATTAATGATAATGGTGCAAATCTTAACAGTCACTTGTTTAGAGAGATATGTGAGCAATTCAAGATTACTCATCGAAACTCAACTGCTTATCGCCCTCAAATGAACGGAGCTGTGGAGGCTGCCAATAAGAATATCAAGAAGATTCTGAGGAAGATGATTGACAATCACCAAGGTTGCCATGATATGTTGACATATGCTTTATTGGGTTATCAAACGACCGTCAGAACATCGACTGGAGCTACTTCGTACTAGCTAGTGTATGGGACAGAAGCAGTCATACCCACCGAAGTTGAAATACCATCCTTGAGAATTATCCAAGAAGCTGAGTTGAGTAATGTTGAATGGGTTAGCAAGCAAATTGATCAGTTGAACTTGATCAACGAGAAGAGAATGGTCGTCATTTGTCATGGTCAACTATATCGACAGAGAATGATTTGTGCTTTTCACAAGAGAGTAAGATCCAGAATTTTCGAAGTTGGTTAGTTGGTCCTTAAGCGCATTTTCCGTCATCAAGATGAATACAAAGGAAAATTTGCGACAAATTGGCAAGGACCCTACATGGTTCGCAAGGTATTATCCGGAGGTGCTTTGGTATTGTCAGAGATGGATGGCATCGCATGGCCGAAATCAATCAACTCGGATGCTGTGAAGAGATACTACGCGTGAAATTTCGGTTTGCATTTCTGTTTTTTGGTTGTAATCATTCTGTTTGTTGTATTTGTTTTGCTTAAATTTTTATCCCTTTGTATTGAACTACGTCTGACCTGAATTCTCAAGAATGAGATACGTAGGCGGCCTGTGTCGGCCTTGGTCACCCCATTTATCCCTTTTAAATATCCCTTTGTAATGAACTATGTCTGACCTGAATTCTCAAGAATGAGATACGTCGGCGGCCTGTGTCGACGTCGGTCGCCCCTTTTACCCCTTTTAAGTATTCCTTTGTATTTGAACTACGTTTGACCTGAATCCTCAAGAATGAGATACGTAGGCGGCCTATGTCGGCCTCAGTTGGTTTCTTTTAAAAAAAAATTATTGTTGTTAACCTTAAGGGGAACTAAGTTTGACCTGATTCCTACCTCAACGGGATACGTAGGCGCCACAAGGGTTCGGTCATATCTCTTGTAAGATTTCTATACCTCTTTACAATAGAAACTGGGACAGAATTTTTGAGAGGGACTCAAAAATACTCGAGAAGAAGATTCATCCTCACCATGTCAAGACTGAAATTATTTCGAGATTTGCAACTAGGACAAAAATTTTAAGAAGATCTCAAAAATTCCGCGATATACTCAGTTATAGTGGAAAGACAAGTAAGGCAGTTAACTGGGACAGAAATTTTGAGGATGGCCTCAAAATTTCTGCATGTCTCTTCAAGTCCGAAGTGGCTCTGAAAACTCCCAGGGAATAATCAGATAAACCTCCAAGCATCAGACTCAAAGAAGTTTGTTAAGCCTGATATGACATGACTTGTCAGTGACCTTTTTCACATACAATTTCTCAAAAATTTATTTCTCTTAAATTTTCCCTTTTACGTTTCATTTGTTTTGGCATAAAATATTTTGTCTCATCTATCAAGAATCGGGAGATCGGGAAATCAACCGGAGATAGCTGGACAAGGAGCAAACAACTGAAGAAATCGATACAGATCAGTTCGTTTTTAAAACTAAAGAATTTTTCTTTGGACGCAGGTTTATAGCTTTGCTTTGAAATCAGCAAATTCTTTCGATGGATGAATATGGAGAAGTCAAAGGAGGAGGAGACTATCCCAAAATCAATAGTTTTCGAAGAAACAGGAATAATTTTATATCGCTTATGTAAGAGACTTGGAAATATGTTCTGTTTATTACAATCAATTTCCAACAACATGAAATTTATAAAGAACGTCTAGCTAGATTCGAAGTAATCAAGCGAAAATCTAAACGAAGAGTTTACGATTTCCGTAAAGGACGTCATTTGCATCATAATGTCAGATATGATATTATGTATTACCTAGAGGGGTCAGTTATTTTATTGTCAATCAAGACAATATACTCTTTGGAAGTCGTTTTACCGTTGTCATCATTGGAGACGATATAATTATCCAGAAAGCACCCAGAAGATCACTATCTTGCTTGATTGAAGCACTATTTTCATTTATTAACAAGTATGACATCAAGAGTCAATATCCATGCATCGCAGAAGATCATGCACCGTGATTCAATATACATGCATCGCGGAAGATCATGCATAGCAAGTCAATATCCATGCATTGCGGAAAATCATGCATTGTGAGTCAATATTCATGCATCGCGGAAGATCATGCATCGCGAGTTAATATCCAAGCATCGCGAGAAGATTTCATATCTCGCAGAAATTTATGCATCACGAGAAGATTTCATACATCCTAGAAATTTACACATCGCAAGAAGATTTCATACCTCGCAGAAATTTATGCATCGCGAGAAGATCTCATACCTTAGAGAAATTCATGCATCGCTAGAAGATTGCATACCTCGCAAAAATTCATGCATCACGAGAAGATTCCATGCCTCGTTGAAATTTACACATCGCAGAGGATTTCATGCCTCACAGAAAGTTATGTATCGTGAGAAGATTTCATACCTCGCAGAAATTTACGCATCACGGGAAGATATTCATGGCCCGCAAGAAGTCATGCACTGCTAGAAAAGGAAATCGTGCATCCCAAGAGAAATATTTTTCCATCGGCATCAACTGCATTCTTTTATTTTGATAAAAGTAAACATCAAGAAAATCATCAAAGACGACGACAAGAGAAATACTAGCACACCGCATCAACTTTCCTTTATGTTGACATCAAATGAAAAGTATATTGAAGATTACATTGCAAACACAAGACATAAGCTTTATTTGCTTTATGTCAAACAAATCGAGTTAACGTCGAAGGTCGAGGAGAACAATTAAGTGTCGACATGGTCCGGACGACGTCAAAAGGGACGCATCATAACGTGGAACTTTTTCTTAGCAGCGAACTGTGACGTAGTCCAAAGAGGAGTGTCAAACTCTTAGGACGCGAGCAGAGGAGCGACTTCCACCACAGCCAAACCACACCCCTATCAGAAGGCATGTGGGTTTTTCCTTTTGGTTTTGTCAGTTTCGATTTCGTATCAGAATTTTGATCTACCGAGAGAAACTTTCCAATCTAAGTACAATGCGCCAAGGGTTTTGGAAATTGTGTCCGTGTAAGTTCTTAATTATGGGTGTGAAGTGCACCACTTTCATGGCTAAGAGGTTACAAACCTCCTTTTCATACTCTTTTGATTTGTCACTTGTCCGAAGCCAAAGGTTATCTAGCATAACACATTTTCTTTTCTGCCGATCGAGTCGAACTTTATGCAGCTTGTTCCTAGTTTAAGGATATGTAGGCAAGCTCAACGTTGATAACTCGCTGTATTCCAATATTCGCTATTAAATGTTATCCCCGACCATTTCGGATCATTCATAATTCAATATCGAGGTGGCTGTTGATTTCCTTTAAAAACGTGCGTTAACTCAAGCGTATCAAACTACAAGTGGCCTGAATTCTCATATAGCCTGAGATACGTAGGAAACCCATTTTCGGGGTTTGGCCATAACTCCTAAAGTCCGTACCTAAATCCTTTCCCTAGAGATTAATATGTAGTCATTAAAAATTGGATCGGTCAATTTCGTTTTCCTCGGATTTCTTGCATCAATCCAAGTAAAACGAGGGACAGTTGTTGACACCCAATTTTGGCCCTCCCCGATATAAATTAATTAACGAGCTTCTTAATTCTAAAATGATTTTTAAAAATTAGTTTTATAAAAATTCAATATATATATATATATATATATATATATTACATAA
>NC_028645.1:12468984-12470641 GCF_001406875.1 Solanum pennellii | reverse complement strand
CAAGTTACTTAAAGTAATTTCATCAATTTTGATATAATATATTTGTTTTACATAACTATGTATATATTAAGTATATTGCATGATTATTCGAGAATCGTCTCAAAAGATTTTACTTTACATAAACGTCTACTAACCTTAGATATAATATCGATTAGTTAATTTATAATTAAGTCAATTATTATTTTACATTAAGATTATGAAGCTCTTTAAATTAATTTGTATTAATTCAATCCCTTGAATCCGTTTGAGAACAATTTAGGATTTTCGTTCCAACCTTCCAACTTGATTATTTCTCTCAGCCCACCTGAAAATATGAGGCCCAAAACCCTTTCCACTTTTACTAAACCAACTAATACCAAGCCCAATTCCGAATTAATCCCCCCTCAAGCCCCATCCCTCTTTTTCCCAATCCCAGATAACCCGACCCGGCCCCTTTCCTCTGCACGAAAGAAAACCCAGCGAGCGTCCCTTTCACGTGAGAGCAAGCTTCACAGAGAAACGACGAAGAAAAAGTCGTGTCTAATACAATCGTCGTCGTCTTCTTCGATGTCCCTTTCGACCCGTACTAGTGCATCAGCAAAGACGCCAGAAGAGGCACGCGGATTCGTCCTTGATATAGCAAGATGAGTCCACGTCAACTCTCAAGGACAATCAACCGATCCGGAGCGTTCTTTCCCCTTTCCCATTTTGGATTGAATTCAGAGCTTCAGAGAAAAGGGGGTTTAGCCGAAATGATGAAAGGTTGGAGTTTTATATTTTGAATTTTGGGGGGGGGGGCTTTTTTTCATTCGATTTTTCACCCGTTTTCCCTCCCTGGGCAGAACCCTAATCCCTCTACTATATATTCTCTCTTGTTCACCGCAGAGAGAGGTTCTCTTTTAAAAAAAATCGGAAAAGGGTACATATTCTTTTTTAAAAAATATATATATAATAAGAACAAATTCAAGAAATATCTGAAGTAAATAGTAGAGTGATTATCTTGATGTTTGGATTCGAGTTCTCAGCTAGACTTCTATTTTCTTTTGGTTTGAAACTCGACTTTCTTTGTGGTAGTGGAGTCCTTGGCTTGCTTAAGTTCCCAGCTCTCTATCCGGAGAAGGTACAGTTCCCTTCTCTATAACACTGCCTCTCATTTTTAAAGATTTCGCTAGTTGGCAGTTTGGTTATTACTAAGTGAGTGTCGTTTAATCATGATGTATGTGTTCTTAATCATTTCATCGAGTTAGTAAGCAATATCGTGTTAAAATATGTGGGTTCAAGGTCAAGATATTTTTTTTTTGAGTTAGAGTCTGCCTGCACCTTCTCTTTCACCGATTTTGAAATTTATTAATGTGGGAGTTGTTTGTCATAACATTCTATCTTTCTTCGTGGTCGAATTCCATGGTCGTTTCGTCTTATGATGTGTTTTGAATATCTATTTTTAGGCCTGACACGGTCTAAATGCCAATGGTACTATTTCTAAAAGGGCTAAGCTTTTGCTTTAATTCTTTTTCTAGGAATAATTTTAGCTCTGCTTCCCATGGCTAGTATTGTGAATGTCTTTATATCAAATTATTCTTTATGTATGTATTTGGAAGTACGCTTTTGGTCACGTCTCTATTACTTTCATGGAGTTTTTGAGTGGAACCTTCAAATGTTAGAACTCTTCTTTGTAGAT
>NC_028645.1:12453607-12468318 GCF_001406875.1 Solanum pennellii | reverse complement strand
TATGTATATATGTAAACAAAAAAAATGAAATGCATATGTTCTCTTCTCAAGTTTGTTCCATACATCTTTAGTTTCAAATGGCATTGTTATCTTAATGAGAGAATCAGTTTAACTCGATTTTCCTTTAATACTATGTTGTTATTCATTCCATGTCGTTCCCGATAACTCGATAACATTTGTATTGGATTTTCTGTGGCTCTTACTTCGAAATTTTTCGCTGTTCTCATGTCAATTTTATGATTGTGGCTTGTAGTTTTCTTGAGAATTATGAATAGTCACTTTATTCTTTAAAAAAAAAAAAGAAGAAGTTAAGAGCCAACAGTGGGTATGTCTGCATAATTTGGCTCTGAATTTTATTTTTCTCCAGTTTTAAGTCCTTGACTATTTATTTCTTCCCTTTTAATATTAAACGCCATCCATGCCTAACTCAAAAAAAATTCCCTTTTGTTGCGCTTGTTGATCCATTTTGAGGGGCCGTTTCATAGTATTCTTGTAGTTAAGCTTTAGATCCATAGCAATTTATTGTTGTGTGCTTTATGTTACTATAACTATCTACACCCTAATTAGTAAAACTATCATTTGTAAAACAAAAAAACATTCTGATTTCAGTTCGAAATTATGCAAAAGTTGCAGTTTGTATCCTTCTTCGGTTACTCGTCAAGACGCGAATTTGAATCATTCTAGCCATGAAAGGAATATGATAGTCCTATTTGCTGCCGGCTATTCTTTGTCGGAGAAGCAAGCTCACCCTTTGGCGCTTACTGTAATTTAGTGTAGGTATAAAGTTTCTTTAGTAAGTTATGATGGAGTTTGTTTTGGAGATAGATTTTGTGAAGTATTTTGGTTGGTTCATTGTCTAAATTAGTATATACTTTTTTTAAAATATAAAAGAATAAAATTTAATTGTGTATACGCCTTGGAGAAACTTCTTCAATTCTTATGTGTAAAGAATCATGCTAAATTTACTGTAATTTCTAAGGTTTTTTTAGTTGTCAAGCTCATCCCTGTTAGCCTCTTGTATGATCTTAACTTTATTCAATTGTGATTGCAACCTAAGTATGAGTTTATCTATGGATTTGTTTGATTGAATGCTACCTGCATAGTTTGTTAATGTTGTAGTATGTTTTGTTTAGCAACAAATATTTGAGGGTTACCTATTGGGTTTTCATTTGATAGTCTGTTATTCGGTCTTTTTTGCTCATACATGATAATAGTCGCAAAATTTGTGGTTTAACCCCCTTTATATTATTTCCATTATTATGATATTATTCATACCTTTGGCAATTAATTCATCAATCAGTAATCACGGTAGATATATATGTTGCCTTTTATAATATTAATTTTAGTTCAATGATTACGGCACTAGCCAATTTACTTTAAAACGGAAAAGGGCCTAAAATACCCTCAAAGTATTGGAAATGGTACAAAATTACCCTCCATCCACCTATTGGCTCCAAAATACCCTTCCCACCCACCTATTGAGTCCAAAATACCCTTGTCATCCACCTTTTGGTTCAAAATTGACCACTTATTTAACAGTTTTATATTTAAACTATTTAAATATTTTTTAAAATACGTGGAGCTCAACTATATGTTATAATTTAACTTATTAGTATAATTTATAAATCAATCAATTATCCATCCCATTTCTAATTTTATATATATATATATGTCTATATATATATATATATATATATATATATATGTCTCTCTCTCTCTCTATATATATATATATATATATAGATTTGTTGCATAGCTTGGTGTATTTCTTCTCTGTCCATTTTTACTAGGTCATAGGCTAATTACTATTTCTTTTATGTATAAATTTGCCTGGGCGCTATGGACTTCATCCTTGCATTCTCTATTGGGCCATGGAGGCCCAATTCCCTATTTCGAGTCAGTTTGTCCTTAAAAGATTGAAGAGCATATTCCCTAAAGTCGATGGACAAGTCCAGAAGTTTAAAGAATTGAACAAAGTCAGAGAAGATGAATTAGAAGACCCATTTTTTATTTTTTATTTTGCATTTTGTATTGTATTTCGGGCATAAGCCCTTGTCGTCTTTTACTTTTTTTGTATTCACTTTGTATTATTATTTCCTTAGTCTAGGACAGGTACGAAAGAAAGAAAATGGGTCAAAACCCCAAAAAAAAGTGGGTCCAAATATTGGTCGAAGCGGACAGTAAACCCAGATTTTGACCCGATTCTCTCTCTCTCTCCTTTTATTTTTCGTTTATTTGGCTTGTCGATATCTGTTAGTTATTTTTAAGTTAAGAAACTTCCAATCCTGACAAAATGCCATATCGTTTTAACGATTTGAAATTGAATCAAGATTAAGTAGTTTCAAAATAATAAAATTTTTGCAAGTTAGATGTTTTCACTTAGATAAAAAATTAAGTTTTCATTTCCTAAGCAATTCCAAATAATTTTATTTCAAACAATTTTTGGCCAAATATGTAGTTTCCGGAAAACCATAATTAACGGGTATTTTAGGTTATTTAAACACCTTCATAAAATACAATATAAATCCCCGAACCCCTTTCATGTTTTCAAATGATTTTTGTCTGCTTAATTCTTTTGAAAACAAAAGTTTTCTTAATTTTCTCAAAAAATTAAGTGGCGACTCTAAAAAGTCGAAAACTCTTCAAGTTTAATATTTTTCTTTTTTCGATAAAACAGTATTAAGACATAGATTTTTTCGCAGGAGATTATGAAGAGGAGATGCAAGTTGTTGAAGATTATGTGAAGAAGGTGGATGAATTTATTTTGTCAGAAAATAAAGCCAATGCGGAGGTTTGTTGGATATTAATTTCCCTGAAATTCTTACCGTAATAGTTTTTTTCTTTTTCCTTAAAAGAAACATAAAGTCTCCATATTTGAATGGTTCTTTTCTTGTAGGAAAAAATTTATGACTCTATAAATAGGGACTCGTTTTTTCCAACATAATCAACATTCACAATGCAGTCCCAGGATTTACGAGAGTTTTGGGTAGAGGAAATTTGTGTTTTCACTTATGTGAACCTTATGGTATTTCGAGTGAATTGGTTGAGGTTATTTCTTTCCATATATCATACTTTCATATTTATATAGTGGATTGTTCATATCCTTTGTGGATGTAGGTCGATTGATCGAACCACATTAAATCTTTGTTTCTTTTGACATAAAACTCGCTATTACTCATGGCCTTTTGAAGTTTTGCTTTGCTTGCTTCTGCATAGCACCTAATTATTTTTAGTTCTAATAGGGTCAAATTAAAATGATCATATCTCTTAGAATATGAAGATTTAAGTGGCCAACAAAAAAAACAAAAGTTTACGAGTCTTCTTTCTAACATCATGAAACGTCTATCAACTATCATTTTAGAGTATAAATTATGGTTGTTTTATTAGAACATGTGCGAATTGAGAATTTAGCGATACTTGTCAATTTAGTGAAAATCGGAGAATAGTTTGGCGTATCATCGAAGTGGCACGAAAACCTTCAGAAACTGTTAATTTTTATTATTCAAGGACTCTGTTTGACGATCTGCCAAATAGTGTGGTGATGGGACCTTCAAATAGCTGATTAGGGCGACGAGATTCATTAAAAGATCGTTTTCTTTGACTTTTCAGGTCTTCAGACATTCGTAGAAGGGTATTCTTGTCTTTTTACCCTCTATTGACTTCCCCAAGTCCATAGTATAACCTAATAACATCTCTACATATGAACTAACTCCCGCAATCCCTAATCTCCTTCTCCCAAAGCTCAAGAACATCACTTTGAACTTCCCAAGATCTAAAGGCTCCAAGTTCAGGATTCTCTTCAAGGATCCTAGGGTTTTCAATCAAGATCCTTTCATCTCCAAGAGCTTCATTGAAGGATTTATGAAGTTCAAGCTATAAGGTTCTACACCCGAAGCTTTTCTCTAAGAATTTCTGAAATTAAGAAGTGTGATATTTCATCAATTGGGTATCCTTTCACTTATTGAGTCCCAAAGAAAACTCAGTATTTCAGTTATGTGAATTCCATAAAACATAGGGTTCGTATGATCAATATGAATTTAAATATATTTTAGTTCCTTTCTTTACCAGTTGTTCTTCCATAAATGTCAGTACTTTTACGTATTTGTATATTCCTGAACTCTAAGGACATATAATTACATGTCATTGGAATTGTGTCTTTCAAATTGCATGTCTCATTCATAATACATAGATTTTCATGATTTGTTTTACAATCAACTTTTTAGGTTCATATGCATAAAATGCTTTTATATAAAGTGTTGATTACTTCAAAATCATTATTCAGGAGCTTCGGCTCATAATAATAAATAGATGACATTTACATATGTCTTCAATGTTTTTGAACAATTTTTAAAAGTAAGTTCTCAATTAGTATGGCACCCGAAATAATGTCATCAATAATCGTTGATCAATTTTCTTATAAAAGCAAAGTTCACTAGTAATATGACAGTTAGGTATGGACAACATTACCAAGAATTCTTCAGCTAGAAGTTGTACTTAGCACTGAGTTGGACTAGAGTTAGTTTACCCAAGTCTCAAACGATGTACAATCATAGGTTTATGTAGCCCTCAATGTGTGCATGCTTTCAGTTTAGTGGTATACTACGTCAAATCATATACACCTTTATAACTCTGACAAAGTATATTGAGCCCTTTTCGATAAGGATAATACATCCAACTCCATCTTTAGTCACATGGCTATATGTCAGTTGATAGTATGTCTTACAGTTTAGTCTTAGATAATGCATGACCTTTTATTCAACTATTTCAATCAATATTTATCAGTTGCATGTTTTACTACTTAATCATTACATCAGATTATATGTATCAGTTTCATATTCAGCTAGCATCTCATATTCATTATGTTTAGCTCTATAAATTTAATGCATATCTCACATACTTTATACAAATTCAAAGTATTGATTGCATGCCTCTTCTGCCTACATTTTGCATCTGATGTAGATTCTGATGCTTATTATTAGGATCTTAATCAGTCGGATCACAACTTTATTTCATCAAGTAATGATTTCTCTTTATTCGAAGACTCATGTTTGCTTGTACTTCTAGTATTTTACTTTCTATTCATATGTATTGACTAAGAGCTATAGGAGGTCATGTCCCGACTATCTACAATCTGTATTAATAGAGACTTCATAGACAATAAGTTAGAGTTGTTGTATTCAGTCTATTTAGTTCTAGATTTTTTTGTAAGATTGTAATTGTTGTAAAAAGAACTTTTTCAAAGGGATTTGGTCATTAAAAGGTATTGACTTTGATGAAATATTTTCTCCTGTTGTGAAAATGTCCTCGATTCGCACAGCTTTGTTTTGGTTGCTAGTCTTAATTTAGAGATTGAGCAAATGGATGTGAAGACGGATTTCTTTCACGGTGACCTAGATGAAGAGATTTATATGGAACAACCTGAGGGCTTCAAAGAAGAAGGTAAAGAAAATTTTGTGTGCAAACTCAAAAAGAGTCTTTAAGGCCTAAAACAAGCTCCTAGGCAATGGTACAAGAGGTTTGAATATGTTATGGAGGAGCAAGGCTATAAGAAGACTTCTTCAGATCATTGTGTATTTTTACAAAAAAAATTTGACAATGATTTTATCATCCTCTTGCGGTATGTAGATGATATGTTGATTGTGGGCAAGAATACTTCCAAGATTGACGAGTTGAAAAAGGAGTTATTTAAGTCTTTTTCTATGAAAGACTTGGATCATGCCAAACAAAAGAGTGTTGTTTCTTCTGAGTGTGTAGTAGTCACTTTGAGTATCCTATTCGTGACTACACTTGTGCAAAATTCCTTACTATAGTAATATCAGTTGCTCCTCTTGGCCCGTGGTTTTTTCCCTTATTGAGAAGGGTTTCCACGTAAAATTCTTGGTGTCGCTATTTTCCCATTTATTTCCATCACTTTTACCATGTCTATTTTTGAGTTTATCCGCGTTTTTCCAATAACACTATCATCTTGATTAATGTATTGCACTACCTCCACGTTTGAACTACTTGGTTGAGCTAGTGGAGATTCAACTACTAGTTCTATGAGATCAATGACATCACGATCTGTTTCTGTTATTTCCTTTTTTTCTGCCTGTCCAGTGAGATAGATCCATTGCATGTCACATCCCCACTAATAGCTAACCCAGGATCTTTTGATATGTGCATCACAACCTATAACCTTTCGCTCCGATCGCCTACCCTAGGAATATGTACTTCTTTGACCTCGACTCAAGTTTTAATTCTCATCCATTACATAATCATAAGAAAGAGTCAAAGACAACCAAATAATCTTACATTTGAATAATCAACATGTGAACTGAACCAAACCTCAAAAGGAGTTGTGAACCATACTCTGTTCTCTCACTATTTTATTTTATTGTGGTGCTCTAACACAAGTGGGTGTCTCACTATTCCCTTTATGTTACATATAAGTCATTTAGGTTGTAAAATTTCAACTCATTGTCAATTTAAATATCCTTAACTTTTCTTTTGGTCAATCTCTCAATCATCATCTTTCATTTAACAAATATTGAGAATGCCTCATTTTGTGTTAGAAAAAAAAATATCCATATCATTCTTGAGTAATCATCAATCAAAGTCATAAAGTACCAAACACATGTAGGACTTGTGTTTTTATTTTGTTCAATTTTATACAAATTTAAGTGTCTACTTGTATATACCGAAAGTTGAAGAAAATAAAAAACCAAATTAAAGGATATATTAATGTAAGCATAATACATAAATATGATCCTTAACTTGGCCTCGCTAGTTTACAACTGTGACCTAACTTTGAGTGTGCACATGTAGATACTTAAATTTGTATAATATTAAACAAATAGACACATTCATCCTACATGACAATTTTGTGTCCTATGTGGGCCCTGGCATCCTATGTATGCTTTATCGGACACATATGTCTACTTGTTTGATTGTATACAAATTTAAGTGTCTACTTGCGCACACTCAAAATTGAAGGGCGTATTTGTTCGTTGAAACCAAATTAAGAGTCATGTTTATTGTAAACTAACTTGATTTTTGGTGTTCTTCCCTTTTTTTTTTTGATAAATTGTAAAGAAGAATCACTTAATATTGGGCTTTACAAACTAATGGACTTTCAATAGGCAAAGATACATTGCCGGCCACATCTCCCTTGTCTTCTCATCTTCTCAGTCACTCCGCGCAGCTTCATCGTTTTCAAGTACTCTGTTTCTCCATATCCATCTAAAACCTCAAACCCCATAAACCCTAAACTTCATATTAATACAGCAAGTTCCAATTTTTCATTCATGGCGTCATTTAATTTCAATCCATTCAACAATAACTGGTTCAACAAACCTTCAACACCATTTCAACCAATTAATCTTCTATCCCACTTTGATTCCCTAAAAACCCATCAACATTCTCCACCTTTTGCAGCTATTTCAAATCCATTTTCAAGAAAACCCAAATAAGCTCCTGAAAAACCAGGTCATTACCGGAAAATGTTGGACCAGTTCTATTGGGAGTGTGAGACCCAACCCGACTTTATACATTCTCCAGAAGTTGAGCGGATTATGAATGAGGATCCCTTTATTGAGAAAAAGGAGAACCCAACTAAGGAAGAGATTGAGGACAATGAGAAGTGGTTCGCTGAGTTTCGGGAAAACCCATTATTTCAGTTCTTGCTTTAAGCTGAAGAAATTGCTGATAAAATCAATGAACTTGAGCTTCAAGAGAATTCGACTCCATATAGAAAGGAAGATAAGAAACTGTGGCAGGTATTCGGAAAATTACATTTTGTGTAGTTTGTATTTATTCTTAGCTCAATGACTGTCGAAGTAGCAGAGAAAAGAGTTTTTTTTTAGCTGTTACATTGTAGGTTCGTGAAAAATTTGCAGAATTTGTAGTGTTAGAGAATCCAAATATCAAGCATCGAATGAAAAAAGTCCAATCTAGATATTGAGATAATTTGTTCACATAGTGAACCTGAATTAGCTTAGGATTGTATTGAGAATTAATTTGTTCATATAGTGAACCTGAATTAGCTTAGGATTGTTAGTTGTGGAACTTGTTTGTAAGTAATAGAAGAAAATTGTGAAGTAGGAATTGAAACTTAAATTTCATTAGTAATAAATTTTTATACCACACTAAATTTTTTAATTCATTTAACATTTCGAGTTTGAAGTTTTATGTATTGTTTTGTTTCTCAAATTAGTAAAAGCAACTATCTTGATATTTACTTTGGCAATATGATACAGTCACATGAAATGCGACATGATATAATTTATATTTGACTATTGTGATTTAGACTTTTTTCTTGAGCCGAGAGTCTAGAGGAAAGAGACTCTCTACCTCTAAGGTAGTGTTAAGGTCAGGAACGAGACTCTCTACCTCTAAGGTAGTGTTAAGGTCAGGAACGAGACTCTCTACCTCTAAGGTAGTGTTAAGGTCTACTACGTACATTCTATCCTTCTCATTCCCTACTTTGTTGGACTACATTGGGCAAGTTGTGGTGTGATATAGCTTTACAAGTGAGAGACTGAGAGTCTTCTGTTGGTGTCTAATGGTAACATATGGCACTTTTTGAAGTTCTTTTTCTATGATATGCTTAAAGTAAATCTATTTTGTTAAGTCATAATTGTTAAAAAAAAAATAAAAAAGACAGTTCCATCAACAATAGATTTTTAACATTACCATGGGTGTGATTATTTGGTATACCTTGGTAACTGTCTATGTCCATTCTATTTCAAGAATTTCCCAAATGAGATTGATTTATGTGAAGGCAGTGCCAAATGTCATTGGATTGGATGGGAGGCCAATGCCTAGAAAAGCGATAAAGACAAAGAAGGAATCAGATGGTAAATTTTGGGATTTTTCAAGGCAATTCTTTTTTGGGCTTTGGGGATTTCGTCAGCAACCGTACCCCACCTTGAAGGCCCATTGATGTTGCACAAGCTATTGGATACAAAAGGCTTGAAAAGCGATATCATGATTGTAAGTTTGCTTACATTCATTCTACACTTAATATGGTCAAGATTATGCTATTCTTCCAATTACTGGCAAAATATTGTGCTCACTTGTCTTGTACACCTTGAACTGCTGAGGATTCTGGCTCCTTAAATTATGAATAATGGGATAATTAGTAAGGGTTCATAGGTTGGAGATTTTTATCTTGAATTAGCTGCTGGTACTGCTTTTCATATAGATTGATTTAGTCATCTTGATGGACATTCTGCTCTTTTGATACTTGCAACTTTTAAGTAGTGTATATGTTGTCTTTCTTTGATTTCTTCTGGACAGTAGGCATCTAAAGAAACAATATTCTTGATTTCATTTGTAATTGACGACAAAAACAAGGTGTTTACTTGTTATTTTATCAAGCATTCTTGTTATAATAAATAGGTTTTGATGGTAGCACTGTGAAGTCAGAAATCCCTCATATCTGAGAGGGGGTAGACCAAAAGTTGCTAAATCCCCTCTAGTAGAAGATCTTGGAGTGATGAAACACACATTCTCTCATTTGATCTGAGTGAATATAATTGCAAAGAAATTGATACAGGTCACCAGCATCTCTTTAATGTTGAAGAATACACCATTACCATTTTCAAAAAAAAAAGAAAAGAAAATGATACAAACTCCTACTGGCTGGCGAAGCGAACTAAAACCTAGGAGTTCTCGACATGCACCTAGTGGAAAATCACTATGATGGAACATATCATTCAAAAGATTTGTAGCTTATCTGTTACTCTCAAGATGTTTGTTTATAGTTCCAACTAGCGTGTATTCTATTAGATTATTATGATAAGCTGGCTTATCTGTTAGTTCAGAGTGATCTGGTGCTATGTGTTAGTTATATTCTTAGTTTTCTGTTTATCAGTTCATCATGACTTACCTTAATGTTTAATTTGAAGCTAAATATCTTGCACTTTGGTAATCTGGTGCTATGCTGGTTACAACAAGACTGTCATACTCGTTGGTTTTGTTGTTTATCCTTATTTTTCAACTGCTGACTGTTGTTATAATGCTTGAATTCCAGTCATTATGAAGAGCGGTGGGTGGTTCTACAAGGATCGATTAGGTCATTCGAGGGGACCTATGGGATTAATACAGCTTAAGACTGCTTGGGTGCTGGAATCATTGATAAGCACACCTTCATTTGGGGTGAGGATATGGATGAATGGGCTCCCATCGGAATGGCATATGGTTTGGGAAAAAGCAATTGCCACTTGGGAAGGTTTGTCTTTGCAATAATGCTCACAACATATCAAGATTACTCTGCATATAGCTAATTTTTAACAATAAATTCATCAGAAAAGAGAGATTTTCTAGAAACCCTGTCATTTTGAAGCATATGCTCATATCAATTTAGTCATTAAAACATAAATTACACCTAGCAAGCTTTAAAATTTTTTACGTATTCGTCTTCAGATGTTTGTCAGCATGTTATGTTACTTTGTGCTTATTCTGTAGTTCTCGTATTTGGTTTTGTTTCTCTCATTCCATGTACATTGAGGTCCATGTTTTCATATGATTGATCCCTTGCATTTATTTGGATGAAGTGCAGTTAGACTAGCTGCTGCTACTACTGCTCTCCTTTATAAACTACAAAAGGGTATACCTCCTTGTGTTCCTCTCAGAGGACATGAGCCGAAGACATATAAGCAGATGCAAGAAGAAGCTTATGAAAGTAGAAGGCGTGATTTGGCTGTGCTAGAAGGTAATGATGGTGTCTGGCCTGGTGTAAGGATTCCGAGTCATACCATGTTTCGTTGGGCTAGTGGCTCAGAGCTGACATCAATTTTGGAGGCTGACCACATGCCAAACAAATATATCCCAAAAGATCTCAGGTATGTAGAATCATTTTATTTTGCAACATTTTCGTTCTACTGTTGATTTCAAAAACTTATTGCTCATCCAGTGTTTTGGACGGCGATAGGCGACAAGAATCTGCCTCGCCTTGTGGCAAGGCGAGCAACGAGGCACTCGTCTTTTTGAATTGAGGCACCAATTAATACCAGGATCTTAAAATTTTTAATTGCATATATAAATATCCAAAATGTCAATAGCAATAACATATTAACAAATATTTCAATTCAAAAACTACTAGTAGATAGTAGATACCAAAGTCAAGAACTTGAATGACTCAATAATTCATAAGGCAATTGACAAGAAATACTAGAACTCTAAAAAACCAAAGACTGCACACTGCTGAGTGCTGAAAGAAATTTCAAAATAGAGCATGAAAGAAGAAGAAGAAAGTGCTAAAAACATAGTTGATGAATTCACGAAGCAGAGAACCGAAGAAGAAAGAAGAAGAAGGTCGCGAAGCGAAAAGGAGAGAACAAAGAGAGAAGAGAGTTGTGTTTGTCCAAAACACCAAATAAATCCTAATATTGCCTTTTAATTAGTAAATCAGGCCTGTTTTATTTTTAAAAGGTGACGCCTCTGTCGCCTCAGCCTTGACACGTTGCCTCTCGCCTCACCTCTCGCCAAAGGCGATAAGGGGCTCACCTTTCACAACCCTGTTTTTATCTCCATTTGTCAATATTATCAAATGCAATGCTTGTTTGCAGTATGCTGTAGGATATGCATTCTTACAAATTATAACTAAAGAATTTTGAGGATGTTTACTTTATGGAAAGAGTGGTATATATTCTGCTCGTCAACCAAAAAATAAAAATGTAAGTCACTTTTAGAATTTAGATATGTATATTTCTGTTTCTGGTCTACAGTGACATCATGTGTATTCATTTCATGGAAAGTATTGCAGTGGGATGATCCATATTTTGACATTCACAGACAACAGTTTTAGATTCCTTTAACAAAACGATCACACCAGGCCGATGCATATGTTATTACTAAGTTGGTGAAGAAGTATGAATGATCATTTGATCTTTGCATTAACCAATTGTTATTGTATCTGTTCTGACAACACTATCAGTTTCCTTATATCACTATTTTAATTTATGATTTTCTTTAGTTAAAGGCGAAAGAATAGTTGCGTTAAAAAGGAAGATCGTCAGTTGTATCAACTACTTGAGTCCTTTTACAAAAGTTTTATTGGTTGATTCATAATCGGATAACTGAGCTGGTCATTTGCATGAAACAGGAAAGAACTAAAGAAGGTTATTCCTGGATTGAGGCCATGGGAGGTTCTAAGTGTTGAACAAGCCATGGATCAAATAACATATGGTGGTGAATGGTACTGCGAGCCTCTTGGTTCATACACAATAGACCCTCCATATATCGCTGAATGGAATAAGGATGTCATTGTAAGTGCTCTATCCCAACGTAAAAAAAAGTTCTTGTTTACCGTATGTTGGTTGCTGAATTTGACTTTTGGCCTTTTTGTGATCTTGTGAAACACAAGTTTCATTTTTCGTATGTTGGTTGCGGAATTTGACTTTTGGCTTTTTGTCATCTTGTGGTGTGTATTTTGACAAGTTAGTGTCCATATATTACTAATTGTTGGTGCATTATGTCATATGTGGATTCGTATGACTTTGATCTCCTAGTTTTAGATTAGAACTAGGCAAGTTTTGATGTACCTTTAGAAAAGCTTGATCTCTATTTTGCACAGGTTATTTATAGTGCAATGTCCTAGAATGAGCATTCTTCATTCTAATTTTGATCAATAAGGTCACACATTGACACTTTTTTCCTTCGACAAAGAGATTGTTTCAAATATTCCACGACCTCAGTGTCCGAGTGTACAACAAGCTGAACAGGACAGTTCCCGATTTTGGTACAGTAATGGAGAAAGTTCAAATTGATTCAGCTGCCAGAGAAACCAGAAGGATGCAGATGAGGGTTGCAAAAAAGATGGCTGAGGAGGAAATTGCATTGTTTGGCAGAATTCGAAATAATGATGAGTAACATTCCTGGTTCATCTCGACTACATTTGGAACTCAAAGAAGTTTTTTTCTGTAAATCAAAGTTCAGATGTCTCTGTATATTGAATGCCTTAATATGGTAAGGAGCTGATGCAATTTAGGACCTGCTCAATTCACATTTAACAGACCTCTGTTGTGTTATAAGTTAGTTCTTTTTGTAGGTTACAAATTGTTGAATCCATCCCATTTTTTAGTCAACTTTAGCTATTCAATTGGTACAAGCAATTGTTAAAAAGGAATAGTAATTGGAGTTGAAAATAAAAGATTTGGTAGTTCGCAAATTGGTAAGATTTGCAACCATTCTTGACTTTGCTATATTTACATATGTCATTAGTGACATAGGCATGGTTTTATCCTTCTATCAATAGAGCATTCTTGCTCATTTGTAGAATACACCAAGTTAGAGAGAAAAACTATTTTGAGAGCAAAGTGAGGTATTCCATAGACTATACAAGAAAATAGTCTGTGAAGAAAAATAGAGTGTGAGCGATATTTTAGTAAGACGGAAACCAAAAGAGTGTTGTTCTTTTTGAGTGTGTAGTAGTCACTTTGAGTATTGTATTCGTGACTACACAGTGTAAAATTCCTTACTATAGTAATATCAATTGCTCCTCTTGGCCCGTGGTTTTTTCCCTTATTCAGAAGGGTTTTCACGTAAAATTCTTGGTATCGTTATTTTCCCATTTTATTTCCATTACTTTTACCATAGATATTTTTGTGCTCGTCCGCTCTTTCCCAACACAAATAGAAACACTAGCTTTCCTTTATTGGGTTCAACTTATTTAAAAGCATATTATATTATTAATGATTATTATTTCCAGGTTTTATCAATCGCTAGAGCAAGCGGAGGATGTATCTAACATCAATTTAAGGAAAAGATTCCCTTGTTCTATTTTGGCATAATACATAAATATAAACCTTAACTTGGCGCCAGCTGAAAGAAATGACCATTGACTTTAAGTGTGTACAAGTAAATAGTTAAACTTGTAGACACATTCATTTTACATGACAATTTTATGTCCTATGTGGCGTCCTACATGTATTATACTATGTAGGCCATGTGTGTCTATTTGTTTAGTTTTTTTATAAGTTTGAGTGTCTACTTGTACACACTAAAAGTTTGAGTGCATAGTTGTCTGCTGAAACCAAGTTAATGTTCATGTTTATATATTGTCTTCTATTTTCTATTAGAGATGTTTGCTATGCACGTGATGGATCCAAAGTTTGAGAAGATGAATGCATTAATGAATTTAGGATAAATTTGGCTGAAGGGCTCAATTGTTAAATATTACCATTCCCATGAGACTCAATATAAATAAGTCATAATACACAAATATACTCTTTAACTTGGCTTCGAATCACATTTATGTCCTTCAATTTTGAGTGTGCACAAATAGACACATAAACTTGTATAAAGTTGAATAAATAGATACACATGTCCTACATGTCATTTTTTTGTCCTACGTGGTGTCCTACGTGTATTGTGCCATGTAGGAATCATGTGTTTATTTAATTAAAAGTTGGATAGTCAAAGTGATTGTTTGTGCATTATGAAAGTTGGATGTCAAAGTTAAAATTTGAAATAATCTTTAGAGTCCAATATATGTAATATGTCAATAAGTAATCCCCTCTTACAACTAGTACTAGTTGTAGGGGTGTGCACAATTCGGATTAAATTGAATAATCAAATTAAATTAATTTTTTGTTTTTCGGATTAGTTTTAAATTAATAAATTGCTTTGTTTGGTTTGGTTTCTGGTTTTAAAAATATAAACTGAAAAAAATTTATATATATATATATATATATATATATATATATATATACATACATACATACATATAT
>NC_028645.1:12449931-12452026 GCF_001406875.1 Solanum pennellii | reverse complement strand
CCACCACCTCAAATAAAAATTGTTTTTAAGAAATATTTTTAATTTCATAAATCATTTTTTACTCTAGTAATAATAAAAGATGTCTCTCAAAAATATTTTTCAATCATAAATCAAACACTAAAAATGATTTCCGGAAAATATTTTCTACTCACCAACCAAACATGAGAAAATAAATTCAAAATCTACTTGTATTTATAGGAAAACATTTTCCATGGAAAATATTTTCCTTCATACCAAACACACCCATAAAGTTCGAAAATTGAACTTATGCCTTATAAGACAGAGAATTCTAAAACTGAACTTATGCCCCCGTAAGACATAACTTGGTCTTGGCACACAAGTTTAATTTTAGAACTTCATGCCTTTGAAATTTCATAAACTGAACTTAGTGATGTGCATTAGGCATAAATTATGTAGTATGACCTTGTTAAGACATGAAATCCTAAAATTAAACTTATGCTTGATAAGGCACAAAAGTCCAAAATCAAACTTATGTCCCGTAAAATATAACTTTTCTTGAAATAAAAATTCGATTTATGATTATTATGNATATATATATATAGAGGTTTAGAATCAAGTTGGAGTTAATCGCTTTTGTCCCTTTTTGGTTTATTGCCCATTTATATTTTACGAATAATACATAAATGTGTCCTTTAACTTGATCTCATTATATATTTACACCCTCAAACTTTGGGTGTGCACAAGTAAACACTTTAACTTGTATAAAATTGGGAAAATTCATAAGTATCCCCTCAACCTATGCCCAAAATCCCAAAGACACACTTATACTATACTAAGGTACTATTACCCCCCCCCCTGAACTTATTTTATAAGTAATTTTCTACCCTTTTTCTGCCTACGTGGCACTAGCTTGAAAAAGAATCAACCTACGTTGGGCCCACAAGATAGTGTCAACTAGGACGAAAAGGGGTTAAAAATTATTAATAAAATAAGTTCAAGGGGTAATAGGACCTTAGTATAGTATAAGTGTGTCTCTGAGATTTCGTGCATAGGTTGAGGGGGTACTTGTGCATTATCCTATAAAATTTAACAAGTAGACACACGAGTCCTATGTGACATTACATGTATGACACAAATTGTCATGTAAAACATGTGTGTTTATGTGTTTAACTTTATAAAGGTTAAGTGTCTAGTTATACAAATCAAAAGTTGGAGGATATATATGTGATCTGAGACCAAGTTAAAGACATATTTATGTATTATGCCTATATTTTATGTTTAAATGACATCTATAATAGGTATACTTATAATTATTGTGTTTAAAGTTTTACTTATGATTTATATTAGAAAGTATATTTAAGGGTTTAAATATTATTACTTCGGTTATTTTATTAATTATTGACAAAATTGAATAATCAAATCGAAAAAAGTCGAACCGAATAGAGAAAAATCAAACCAAATAAAATTTATTTTGAATCGGATTGAATTACACTCTTACAAAACCAAAACCAAAAAATCTAAATCGTGTATTGCAAAATCAAACAAAAGAAAACCAAATGCACGCCCCTAACTAGTTGTACCTCATCCATAATAAGTTTTTTCAAAATTTCTTATTTTGAGGTGGATTTTAATTTTACCGTTTCAATTTGTGGTTTTCATTTTGTCCTTCAATACTTTAATTAGTAAAACTATGGACAAAAATTTACCCCTATAATTTTTTTTAAAAAAAAAAGACACGAAGGTAAATAATAGTTGAAATGTAAAAAAGTTCTCGCTAGGCCTTATAGGTCATAGCATGTGCCTTGCAATTTTTTTTTCGCCTTAGGCATTACATATTCCTTGGGGTACAAGTTTAGTAGTATAAACTTTTAAGACATGGTGTGTTTGATATGAATTTTCTCATGTTTGGTTGGGACAAAAGTTTTGGAATTTTTTTTCCAAATCAACTCATTTTCTCTAAATTAACGAAAATGACTTCCCTTCAAAAATTAAGGAAAACATTTTCCATAGATCTCCTTCAATTTTAAATTACATTATTTTTGAAAAAATAATAATTTTTTATTTTTTAAAATTCAATTATAAAATTTTATTTTTTTTACCCGATACTTGACCCCCACACACCCACCACCGGACA
>NC_028645.1:12435844-12449122 GCF_001406875.1 Solanum pennellii | reverse complement strand
TATATATATATATATATATAATTTCTAATAGAGATATAAGATCTACGGATAAGCAAATGAATTCGTCCGAACTCATGAATCCCTATCTGTTTCCAAACAATATTTTTGGGGATACCAAACATGGAACATGCCTATCTATTTGAGTGGGCTGAAATACTTGGGGGAAGAAAATAACAAAATAAATATTCCTCCTATTTGTTAATACTTATCCACTATTAACTTTGGAAATTTTTTACAATGGTAAAGGTCCAATCAACAATCGTTGTATGAGGCTACATTATTTTTTGTAAATGTTAGGCAAATCACATAGTATAAGAAAGAAATTACTTTTTATCCCTACTCTTTCATTAATTACCAAAAATCTCTTTTTTTTAGTGTTTCTCGGTACATAATATTGCAGGAAGATACTTTAATTAATAATAGCCTGATACTTAAATTTTAAGTTGTTGTTATCAGTTTAAGCGTTAAAGAAGGGATTAAAATTAGAAATTAATTGATTCCCAAAAATCACGCATACGTTTCTTCCTACAACGAATCACTCATAAACCTCTAATTGAATTGTAATTTTTAAATTTCAAATTGTGAAACCTTCTTCATGTTCTTAAAAAAAAGTAAAAATTTTATTCAAACAATTTTAGAACGCAATTTCGTGAAGATTCAAAATAAATACTTCGATCTTATTAAGGAATTCTAGATCATGGGAAAATGATGTTAGATATGATCGATAAAGAAGTGATGTGATAGTGATTGGAGAAAATCTTTTATTCGTAACTTATTTCAACAATTGCAGCTGAATTGGGTATTGATGAATTGAAAAAAAAAGCATCAAGATCGGGTAATTCATCTAAATTGTGTATTCAGAATGATATGAGGGTGAAATTGTACATAGAAATTAAGAAACATGAGGTAGGATCCGGTATTATCCACTATACATTGATACGTCGGATAAAAATGATGAAGAGATACAAAATTTTGATGCAACAACAGGTGCAATTGTGTGTGTTGAAGGTGAAAAATAGGACGCAAGCATTTACTTTTTTTCCCGTAAGACTCTTGATGCTTGCTTTTAAGAAGTATTATGCTTCATGTCTACTAATTCTCAAATTTGGTACTTTATGAAGTACTTTCAGGTTAATATTTTATGATTCAGTAAATGAAAAAATGTTATGTTTTCAATTCTAGTTACATTTATTGATTCTTCATTTTTGATAAATTTAGTTTGATATACATTATTTTGTGTCTAATACTTAATTGTTTTGTAAATTTTGTATGGGATAGAATAGTAGCATCAGTAGATGTGTGCCAAAGTTAAAAGAGACAACATGTAAAAAAGGTATCATTTGAAGCAATGATATATCATATACATAATATCTTGTTCTAAATTTTGTATCTACTAATAATAGAATATCAGATGTTATATTTTCTACCAATAATATATATTATATACGGTTTTGATATTTGTGGACGTAATTGTGTTTCATGTACATAATAATTTTCTTGAAACTTATTAGCAGCTTAAAAAAGTTTAAAGAATTTTGGTATTAAAATTGTGCAATTGATACTTAATATCTTTGTAACTTTGACTTGAATACACTAAATCGTATCAATTTGAGATGTTTGAAACACCTAAGTATCTTATACATGATATTGATTTAGTATCATCTGTTATGATTCGTACCAATCTTATAAAATATAATGTGTACCATATTGTGTGAAAAATAAAATTTTGTTATTTGTGAAAACAATATTGTATCATATACTTAATAATTTTGTAGAAATTCTGTATCAGTTTCACTGTAATATAAACTGAAGTGATATGTATAATACTTATAATATACAAAAATTAATAACGTATTAAAATGTATTGAAACAAATTTAAAAGCGACATAAAAATTATGGACATAAAAATAATTTAGAATTATACTTAGAAATATAAAACAATAAACTACTATTCTACATTAATCAATTCATCATCTACCAATGGAACGAAGACAACCTTAAGCCTTGTAAGATCCTCATTCACGCTAATGTATTTCACCTTGAATTTGTCGATACCATATTTCCATAACAGTGTTGCATATTTTGAGAGAAAATAGTCACTTCGAAAAGGTACCGATAGGACCTTCATTTCGTCGCTAAAACATTCAGCAAAAGTGTAACACTTTGGAAATCCAAGACGAGTCTTAGAGCCTAACATAGGTGCCGTGGGGTCTAATCACTGTTTTAAGACCTATTTTAATTAATATAGGTCATTTAGGAAGTTTAAGAACCAAAGCGTCCATGACATTCGGAAACTAGTTCTAAGGGGTACTAGCGTGCCTTAGCCTATTTGACTAGCTTTTAGGAGACGGAAATCCATGAAATTAGGTGGAAGGGTGTATAACAAGTGTTAAACATGATTCTTGGTCGAAACGTCCGGTTACGACTCTCCAAGGACCAACCAAGGGCCCTTGAGGAGGACCCTAGCATGTAGGCAGCAACACTGTTTAGGCAGTGTGCAACCACGAGAAACCATCAACGGCTCGTGTGTGGATCAACGGGGCGTAAATTCCCACCGTCGTTCCACACTTAATCATTTGATGGATCCCTCGCATGCACAAGTCTCTGACCACATCGACGAGTTTGTAGGATGGAGGGGGGGCAGTTGTCGACTCACAGATGGCCCGTCGTCTGGAAACTGTCTGTGAGGGTTAAGTTTTCCAGCATGTTTTTAATTTTGGTTCATTTAATTAATTAAGGGGTTTAGGGGTTATTTAGGGATTAAAAGGAGATTAATTAACTAATTTAACCCCCCCATATAAATACCCCAACCCTCATTAATCTAAACACAACTCACCAAAAAAAATATCTTTCTTCTCTCTTCTTTCTCTCTCTATTTGGAAGCCACAATTGAAGACAATCTAGGGAGAGGTTTTGGGGGATGGAAAGGGACAATTTCACCATCAAATCTTCATCAAGCGTTAAGGTATGAGATCTAATTCACCTTTCAGACTCTTTCCTGAAAGGGATCCTTTAAAATGGATTTCAAAAGTTGGGTTTTCAAGTGGGTTTCACTCAATTACAAATTTGATGTTTTGAACTGAGTTCTTTATGATTTCTTCAGGATATAATGGATATATTAACATGTAATTTAACTTGATTATAGTAATTTATGATGGTTTGACCTAAATTGAAGAGCATGATCCTTAACCCTAGGTTGATCTGGATATAAATTGGGTTATGATTTATTCAATTGTCTTGATTATGAGTAAAATCACTATTAGATGATGTTGTTACACCAATCGTCAACAAATAGGAATGAATTGTTGTCTTTCATTCTAGTCATGAGAATTGATCTAGGTTAAGGAAATTGTCCAAACTAATCTTATTTTAAGCATTATTTGGTATTGAATTATGGTGAGTGACTCTTCTAGTATTATTATCATGTTGATTTTTGAATTATGATGTGGAACATCTAAATTGGATTGAATTGAGGGTTTATGGTAAAACCTAAATGATGAACCATGAAAGAGACTTCGTAAGCCTTGGAATCTCTATCTTTACTTCCAATTGCGATTAATTGTGGTTAAGTCATAATGTTATGTTGGAGTATGCCTTATATTAGGATGATAGGGTGGTATGATGTTGGATTGAAATGTCTTGACTATGTTGTGAGGTTGACTAAGGTGTTTGTGATATAAGGATGGTGATGACTATCAATATGACTTTATATGCTATGAAATGCTAATGTGTTGCCTTCACTTATATGAATTGTGATGAAAGGACTATACTCATACAATTCTTATTGAGCTATTGATGATGATGGTTATACAAGGGGTAGACCCTATGACCCAAACTAAGCTATGATTGATAATTAAAGACTTAAAGACATTTCAATAAAGGTACTTAGCTTAGCACCGAGTGAACTTGACAATGGGAGGTGATGACTTCCAAAGAGGAAGATTCTCCCTATAGTTCTATATGAGATGTTGACTTTCCAAAGAGGAATACTCATCCAATAGATTCCCATGAGAGGAGGCCCCAATTACAAAGAGGTATCAAGAGGGGACATACTATCTCTTAGTTCTTGAACTATGTTGCCCCCATAGGAAGACTAGCTAGTGGATCCACCTAAAAAGCTATATTTATGTTTGGTTTTACTTTGGCTGGTAGACCACCTTCCATAGGTGTAAGGTTTTTTACAACACCGAATTCCACATTTAGCTATTGTGGTCTATCTCAGTTAAGGCAAGTGTTCCCTAAATTAAAATAAAGTAATGAAGTACAAACTACTAAGGTGACTTAAGAGGTTTAACTTAGCCTAGGTAGGGTTATGGGACTCTACTTATGCCTTCACTAGTTGACCTTGATGGAAGCTTTTGGAAGTTGATAATATGTATGTATATGATAATGATGTATATGGTGATAACATGTTGATGCTACAATATAAATGATTTTATATGGTGATGATTATCCTCTTGATCATGTAATTGGGTTGTACTATTAAAGTATGATGTTAGGTGTCCTTAAAGATTATGTTATGTGAAGTTGGACTTTTGTTATGGTTTCTTGTTGAGGTTACTTGATTTAGTAAGATTATGGGACTTTGTTTGGTCATTGCACGAGTTAACTCGATAAGGATTCATGTGTAGTAGTCTTGCTTATTATGATATGATTAACTCTTATTCGTACTTGTGATGTTATTCCTTGATGGTAGGGTTGTAGTAAATCATGGTTTCAAGTATGTTGGATTACATATTACTTGTTTTAGTTAGTAAGCATGTTTGGTTAATTGGTATGACTTTCTTGATTATGCATGAAACTTTTAAAAAGGGCCAAATGACATATTTTGACGAAATATCCCCTTTTAGCATGTTTTGCTATTATATGTGCATACGGTCTCATAATTAGTACATGTGGAGTACTAACCACATTTTCTTCCCTTTTTCAAACATTTTAGGTTCCGGTCGTTGAAGGCTCATTTGGGACGACTTGAAAAAGGCTTTAATATTCTCTATCATCCAAGTGAGTAGGTACTCACTTTCCGAGGACGATGCCAATATCTTTCTTATGAAGTTTTTTTGTCTTTCAGAGACTTTTATGTTCATTTTAATTTCATTGTGTATGACTTATATAATCCTATATATGGCTTCTTTACCTTTGACGTAGGGCTATGCGCAAATTATTATGATCGTTTAGATGGTATGAGATGAGACAATCTTTGAAACTATTTGCTATTTTAAATATATGTATATGCAATAAGTAGAAGGCTATGTAACTTTACTATACAAAGGGTCTATGTATACTCGATACATATAGATTATGTGTATGTAGAGGTCTATGTAAAACTCCAAGTAGATGTAATGAAAGTTTTAAATTTTTCTGCAAATTTTAACCTATGAATGTAATGACATGAGACTAAGGGGCTAGTTTTAGTCCTCAAAGAGGACGACGACGCCGGTTACATCTAGGGGGTAAACCCGGATATTATAAACTTTGTATCAGAGCATGAGGTTGAATATAATTGAGTTATGTCTCTCTCTCTACCACGTCTATGTAGGTTTGTATTCATAATTGTGAAGCGCGCCACACTTATGAATAGGAACCTATGTGATGCCTAGGAATCACTCTCTTTCTTGGAAATCCTATATCGTGCCATCAGAGTATACTTATGGTGTTATTTTGCATCTAATCCTATTGTTGTGCTTATAGGAAGAATAAACACTCGAAGGAATGTGGCTTGAAGTCTTGACGAGGAAATTACCAATGCGGGAGCTCCTTCCCATGTTGAGAAAATTCCTCCACTTGAAGAAGATGCCAATGTTGACCAAGCTCCGGTCAATCCTCCACCCTTGACGGATAGAGATATGAGAGCTTCCCTCATCCAATTGGCTCAAGCCGCCACTGTCAAGCCCAAGCTATGACGGCCCAAGCCAACAGGAGCTTGTACCCCGTCCTCATTAACAAGTCACTACTATGACTTCCCGTCTAAGAGATTTCACTCGGATAAATCCTCCTACTTCCTACAGGTCTAAGGTTAATGAAGACCTCCAAGAATTCATTGGTGAAGTCTCTAAAATACTTTTAGCTATCGGGTTGACTACAAGTGAGAAGGCCGAGTTGGCCACCTATCAACTCAAGGATATGGCACAAGCATGGTATGTGCAATAGAGGGATAATAGGCCATTGAGGGGTGGTCTGTTGACTTGGAGATCTTTAAGAAGGCTTTTCTAGATCGGTTCTTTCCTAGGGAGATGAGGGAGGAAAAAGTGGTGGAATTCATCAACCTTCGCCAAGGAGGAAGGAGTGTTCATGAATACTCCATGGAATTCATTGAATTGTCCAAGTATGCTCCTTCTTTGGTTTCCGATCCTAGAGACCAAATTGGCCGCTTTGTGATGGGGGTTTCAGAAGATTTACAAGAGGAATGCCATTCGGCCATGCCACATGACAACCTGAACATTTCTCGTCTTATGGTGCATGCAAGAAGGGTTGAAGAGGCAAGGGCTAAGAGAACGAGTAGAGATTCTAAGAGGGAAAGATCATTTGATGGAGGTTCTTCAAAGAATAGGCTTGAAATACAAGACAAGCCTAAATTTAATAAGATGGTCTCTTATCAAGTCCCATCAAAGTTCCCTAAGTCTCGTGATGACAAGGAAAATAAATTGAGAGCTAAAAAGGGAAGGAGTGGAAACTCACCAAATGAGAATCCTATATGTGCCAAATGTGGAAAGGGTCATCTTAGTGAGTGCTTGGTAGGAACGGAAAATTGCTTTAGTTGTGGCAAGAGTGGTCACAAGATGAATGATTTTCCAAACTTGAAGTGTCAAGAGAGGCGTGGTCAAGCTCAAGCAAGTGGTTCTAGTGATGTTCCTAAGAAGAACTACTTCTATGCTCTCCGCTCTAGGGGTGAACAAGAGACTTCTCCCGACGTTGTGACCGGTATGTTGAAAGTATTTTTACCATAGATGTATATGCTTTACTTCATCCGTGTGCTACCTTTTCATTTATTACCCCTCTTGTAGCTATAAATTTTGATATTTTACCCGATATTTTGTATGAACCTTTTACAGTGTCTACTCCGGTGGGTTAGTCTGTTGTTGTAGTATAGAAATAGTCCAAGAATTTTTCCCAATAGAATTTCTTATGTTGATCTACTAGAACTAGATATGCTAGATTTTGATATTATATTGGGTATCGATTGGTTGCACGCTTGCTTTGCTTCGATTGATTGTAGGACAAGGGTGGTGAAGTTTAACTTTCCAAATGAACCTGTTGTAGAGTGGAAGGGGGAAAATTCTATTCCTAGAAGTCGTATTATCTCTTGTCTAAATGCATGCAAAATGATCTCTAAAAATTGTCTATACCATATTGTAAGGTCCAAGATCTAGACTCCGAAATTCCTCCATTGAGTCGGTTCCCGTAGTGAGTGAATTTCCATAGGTCTTTCCTAATGACCTTCCCATTATTCCTCTCGAACGGGAAATTGAATTTGGTATCAATTTGCTACCACAAACGAATCTCATTTCAATTTCTCCTTATCGGATGGCTCCGACTGAATTGAAAGAGTTGAAGGCTCAACTCAAAGATTTACTAGACAAAGCTTTATTAGACCTAGTATTTCTCCATGGGGTGCTCCGGTTTTGTTTGTTAAGAAGAAGAATGGGTCCTTAAGAATGTGTATTGATTACCGCCAACTCAATAAGGTCACAATCAAGAACAAGTATCCTTTCTTTAGAATTGATGACTTGTTTGATCAACTCCAAAGGGAAAGATACTTTTCTAAGATTGACTTATGGTAGGGGTATCACCAACATAGGGTGAGAGGTGAGGATATACCAAAGACGGCATTTCGGACTAGATGTGGTCATTATGAGTTCTTGGTAATGTCTTTCGGTCTCACCAATGCTCCGGTGGTGTTTATGGACCTAATGAATAGGGTGTTTCAAAATTACCTAGATTCATTTGTCATTGTCTTCACTGACGACATCTTGGTATATTCGAAGAATGAGGGTGATCATATGGGTCATTTAGGGGTGGTATTGCAAACCATTAAGAAACATCAATTGTTTGCCAATTATAGCAAGTATAAGTTTTGGTTGAGGTCAGTGACATTTGTTGGTCATATCATATCTAGTGAAGGAGTTGAGGTTGATCTAAGGAAAACGGAGGCAGTGAAAAATTGGCCTAGACCTTTGACTCCAACTGATATTAGGAGTTTCTTGGGATTAGCAAGCTATTATCGAAGGTTCGTGGATGGTTTTGTATCCATTGCATCTCCCTTGACTACTTTGACCCAAAAGTGTAAGAAATTTGAGTGGTTGAAGGCATGTGAGAGAAGTTTTCAAATGTTAAAAGATAGGCTTACGTCCATTCCGGTGTTGACCTTAACGGAGGGTACAAATGGTTTTGTTGTGTACTGTGACGCATCCCGTGTGGGTCTAGGGTGTGTGCTTATGCAACATGGAAAAGTGATATCCTACGCTTCTAGGAAACTTAAGGTACACGAGCGAACTATCTGACTCATGACCTTGAGTTAGCGGCCGTGGTATTTGCTTTGAAAATCTAGAGGCATTACTTGTATGGCGTTCATGTTGATATTTTCACCAACCATAAGAGTCTCCAATATGTGCTTACCCAAAAGGAGTTGAATCTCCTACAAAGAAGGTGGTTAGAATTGTTGAAAGATTATGACAGGAGTGTCCTCTATCACCCCGGCAAGACTAATATGGTTGCGGATGCCCTAAGTCATATGACTATGGGTAGTGTTTCCCACATTGATGAAGCTAAGAAAGACCTAGTAAGGGATGTACATAGGTTGGCTAGGTTGGGGGTGAGATTAGAAGGTTCTTCAAATGGTGGAGTCATTGTCCATCATAACTCCGAGTCATCTTTAGTGGTGGAAGTAAAGTCCAAAAAACACCTTGATGAACCATTAATGGAGTTGAAAGAATCGGTTCTCAGCAAGTTAATTGAGTCATTCTCCTTAGGGGGGATGGTGTGTTAAGGTACCAAGGGAGATTGTGTGTTCCCGATGTAGATGGGTTGAGGGACCGGATCCTAGAAGAAGCCCACGGGTCCCGCTACTCAATTCATTCAGGTTCGACAAAAATGTACCATGACCTTAGAGAGAGATATTTGTGGCAAGGAATGAAGAAATACATAGAGGAGTTTGTCGCTAGGTGTCCAAATTGCCAACAAGTAAAAGACGAACATCAAAAGTCGGGTGGCTTACTACGAGAGATCCAAATTCCTACTTGGAAGTGGGAAGACATCAATATGGACTTTCTAGTAGGTTTACCTCGGACTCAAAAGTCATATGATTCCATATGGGTGGTTATGGATAGGTTGACTAAGTTCGCTCGCTTCATTCCTGTCAAGTCTACTTATTCGGTGGAAGATTATGCTAGGATCTTCATAGATGATATTGTGTGTCACCATGGTATTCCGTTATCCATCATATAGGATCGTGGTGCACAATTCATATCTAGATTTTGGAGGTCAATCCGAAAAGGGTTGGGTTCTAAGGTGAAGTTGAGTACCACTTTTAATCCCCAAACGGATGGTCAAGTGGAACGCCCTATTCAAACCCTCGAGGATATGTTTAGGGCTTGCATTATTTTTTTTAAAGGGAATAGGGATAAACATTTTCCTTTGGTGGAGTTTTCCTATAATAATAGTTTTCATTCACCCATTTCCATGGCTCCCTATGATGCCTTGTATGGTAGGAGGTGTAGGTCTCATATTGGTTGGTTTGAAATGGGTGAGAATTCGCTTCTTGATCCCGATTTGGTTTATAGTACTTTTGAAAAGGTTCATATCATAAGGAACCAATTGCAAATGCCCATAGTCCGCAAAAGTCTTATGTCGATCATAAGAGAACGGATTTGGAGTTTGAAGAAGGTGATAAGGTGTATTTGAAAATTTTACCAATGAAAGGGGTGGTTAGATTTGGCAACAAAGGGAAGTTGAGTCCTCGTTATGTGGGTCCCTATGAAATCTTGCAAAGGGTTGGTAAGGCTACCTATAAATTAAAACATCCTAGTGAATTGGCTTCGGTTCATCCGGTTTTTCATGTTTCTATATTGAAGAAGTGTATCGGTGATCCCGAGTCCATTCTTCCTATTGAGGGTCTTGGTGTCAAGGATAACCTCTCTTATGATGATGTTTCGATTCAAATTCTTGATAGGAAAGTCAAGAAGTTAAGGAATAAAGAAGTGGTTTCCGTAAAGGTGTTATGGAAGAATCACCTAGTTGAGGGTGCAACATGGGAGGCCGAAGCCGACATGAAGTCCCGTTACCCTCATATTTTTGATAATTAAGGTTAGTCATTCTTTTTGATAATATAAATATGACTAAAAATTGAAGTTTCGTGATTTTTGGTGAAGTCTAGCAAAAATGTGCATTTTGAAAATTGCATTACTGTGAAGTTGCAGTGAATTTGGTGCCTAAAACTTGAATTTTTGCCTTTTTGGTCTATTTTGAGTTATGTTGTTCATTTTGACATGGTGAGTCTTAGTGAAAAGTTACAAGACCTATTGATAAGTTGAACTTGTACTAATTGACTCATGTATTGTATGTTGAACTCATGTGTGTTGTGAGAAGGAAGTACGTCAGAAGTGTTTGAGCCTTATGTGTGGTAATTGGAGTACTGAAATTGCCTTATTGAAATGATATGATTTATGTTGATTTGATATTGTTGATTGGTTGGGCTGCTAGTCTTGAGTCTATTCCTTCCTTCAAAAGACTTTTTGTATCATTCGGGGACGAATGTTCCTATGGGGGGGATAATGTAACACTTTGAAAATCCAAGACGAGTCTTAGAGCCTAACATAGGTGACATGGGGTCTAAGAACTGTTTTAAGACCTATTTTAATGAATATAGTTCAGTTAGGAAGTTTAAGAACCAAAACGTCCAAGAACGTCCATGACGTTCAGAAACTAGTTCTAATAGCTTTTAGGAGACAAAAATCCATGAAATTAGGTGGAAGGGTGTATAAAAAGTGTTAAAGATTATTCGTGATAGAAAAATCCTGGTACAACTCCCCAAGGACCAACCAAGGTCCCTTGAGGAGGACCCTAGCACGTAGGAGGCAACACTGCCTAGGCAGTGTGCAACAATCAAAAACCATCAACGGCTCGTGTATGGATCGACGGGTTATCGATGCCCATCGTCGTCCCGAACTTAGACATATTTATGGAGATCTCGTTTGCACAAGTCTCTGACCACATTGACGAGTGTGCAAAAAGGCGGGGGGGCGGGGCAATCGTCGACTCATGAACGGCACGTCATCGGGGTTCTATCTGTGAGGGATAAATTTTCCTGCATGTTTTTAATGTTGGTTCATTTAATCAATTAAGGGGTTTAGGGGTTATTTAGGGATTAAAGGGAGATTAATAAACTAATTTAACCCCCCATATAAAGACCCCAACGCTCATTAATCTAAACACAACTCAACAAAATAAAATCTCTTCCTTCTCTCTCTTTCTCTCTCTATTTGGAAGCCACCAATGAAGACAAGCTAGGGGGAGGTTTTGGGGGCTGGAAACGGACGATTTCACCATCAAATCTTCATCAAACGTTGAGGTATGGAATCTAATTCACCTTTGAGAATTTTTCCTCGAATGGTTCCTTCAAAATGGATTTCAAAAGTTGGTTATTCAAGTCGGTTTCACTCAATTACGAATTTGATGTTATGAACTGAGTTGTTTATGATTTCTTTAGGATATAATAGATAGATTAACATGTAATTTAACTTGATTATAGTAATTTGTGATGGTTGGACCAAAATTGAAGAGCATGATCCTTAACCCTAAACCCTAGGTTGATCTTGATGTAAATTGGGTTGTGATTTATTCAATTGTCTTGATTATGGGTTAAATCACTATTAGATGATGTTGTTACACCAATCGTTAAAAAATTGGAATGAATTGTTGTATTTCATGCTAATCTTAAGAAGTGATCTAGGCTATTGAGATTGTCATAAGTAATCTTCTTTTAATCATTGATTTGGTATTGAATTATGGTGTAGTGACTCTTCTGTTTTATAATCATGTTGATTTTTGAATTATGATGTGGAACATCTAAATTGAATTGAATTGAGGATTTATAGTAAGGCCTAAATGATGAACCATGAAGGAGACTTGGTAAGCCTTGGAATCTCTATCTTTACTTTCAATTGTGATTAATTGTGGTTAAGTCATGATGTTATGTTGGAGTATGCCTTATATTAGGATGATAGGGTGGTATAATGTTGGATAGAAATGTCCTTACTATGTTGTGAGGTTTATAAGGTGTATGTAGTATAAGGATGGTGATGACTATCAATGTGCCTTAATATGCTATGAAATGCTAATGTGTTAACTTCACTTATATGAATTATGATGAAAGGACTATACTCATACAATTCTTATTGAGCTATTGATGATTATGATTATACAAGGGGTAGACCCTATGACCTAAACTAAGATATGATTGACAATTAAAGACTTAAAGACATTTCAATAAAGGGACTTAGCTTCGCACCGAGTGAACTTTACAAATGGAGGTGATTGACTTCCCAAAGAAGAGCATTCGCCCTATAGTTCTATATGAGATGTTGACTTCCCAAAGAGGAATACTCATCCAATGGATTCCCATGTGAGGAGGCCCCAATTACGATGTGGTATAAGTGTTAGGATCGAATTCACGCACACACACTAGATGAATGAAGAACACAAGAACTTTAAAGAGAAAGAGACGAGAAATCTAGAGAGAGAGAGAGAGAGAAAAAACTCAATATTTCGTGGTAAAACCCCGTTTGTAAACTTCCACGGCGGTGAGGTATATTTATATTAATAAATCAGAGTATTTTTGGTTACAGAGAATAAATAGGAAAACCTAAAATAGAGAATAAATAGGAAAGCCTAAAATAGAGAATAAATAGGAAAACCTAAAATAGATCAGGCTCCACTACCTAACAATTCTCCCACTTGGAGACTGACTCAGTCATCCAAAAAATACATTCTCACAAAAATCTCTTCATCATCAACATCTTTACCGCACCGCAACATCTGTAGCAACAACTACAGAAGACCAACCGAGGTTTTACATAACCTCAGTTTCCCAACATCAACACATTTCGTCAACATGTCTGCCGGGTTCTTTGCACCCTGTATCTTATCCAAGCACATATCACCATCCTCCACTGCCCCGCGAGTGAAATGGTATCCCCTTCTGATGTGCTTTGTCTTCGAATGATGGACTGGATTTTTCACCAACTGTATGGCACTCTGGCTATCTGAGTAAAGAATCTTCTC
>NC_028645.1:12395633-12432703 GCF_001406875.1 Solanum pennellii | reverse complement strand
TTTTGGGCAGCCCACAGTGTATCCTCATACTCCTTGCACGCTCATTCAATGTTCTGTTCATCCTCTTAGCAATTTCATTCTGCCTTGCCTTACCAGGAACTGTTCTCATCAATCTGATTCCCTCTGCTGCACAGAATGCCTTGAACTCTGATTTGTCATACTCTCCTCCATTGTCAGACCTTAGGCATTTGACTTTCAAACCGGTCTGATTCTCAACTTCAGCTTTCCACTTCTTGAAAGTTGCAAACACATCTGACTTATGCTTCAAGAAGTAAACCCATACCTTCCTGCTGAAATCATCAATGAAGGTAACATCGAATCTGGATCCTCCAAGCGATGATACTGGAGATGGTCCCCAAACATCTGTATGGACCATTTCCAACCGCACTTTCTTTGGCTCTCTAGGAGTCTTTGTGAAGCTTACTCTTTTCTGTTTGCCCATAACACAGCTCTCGCAAAGACCCATATCAACAGACTTCAGACCCTCTAATGCTCCTTTTGCAACCAGCATCTTCATTCCTTTAGTACTCATGTGTCTAAGTCTGTTGTGCCACAGACATGAACCGGAAGCACCTTCAGCAACAGCGGCCATGCTTATACACCCTGCAGTGGTGTACAAGGTTCCAGATTTGGTGTCACGAGCTACTACCATAGCACCTTTCACGATCTTCCACGAACCTTTCCCAAACTCTGCTGCATATCCCGTGCTATCCAACTGACCAACAGAGATCAGATTTTTCTTGATCCCAGGAATATATCTGACATCCTCCAATGTCCACTGGTTTCCCGAGGTGGTCTTTATGCAAACATCCCCCTTTCCTTCAATCTCTAAGGCTTTATTGTCAGCAAGATATACTTTTCCAAAATTTCCAGATTTGAAATTTTGGAACAACTCCTTGCTTGGAGACGAATGGAAAGATGCACCAGAATCCAAAATCCATGATTCAACCGGGCTGTTCACACTAAGGATTAGAGCATCCCCAATGTCCTCTGCTGAATTTACAGAATCATTGTCATCTCCAAATTTCTGATTCTGTTTCTTCTTTGGCTTTGTACAGTTCGTCCGAAAATGCCCTTTTTCTCCACAGTTCCAACAAGTCACGTTTGATCTGTTCAGGGATTTTCCTCGATTCTTTGATTTTGATCGACCATGTTGATTTTGGCCTTTCGTCTTACTTCTCCCCCTTCGATCAACGCTGAGAGCACTGCCCGATGAATCTCCCACTTCTCGTTTGCGAATACTTTCGCTAAGAACAACATCACGGATTTCATCAAACTTCAGTTTCTCAGATCCACGGGAACTGCTAATCGCAGCAACAACAGTATCCCAAGACTCGGGCAGAGATGACATCAAAATCAACGCCTTAATTTCATCTTCAAAATTAATATCCACAGAATTGAGTTGACTCACAATCATATTGAACTCGTTTATATGATCAGAAACGGATCCATTCTCAGACATCTGTAAATTGAACAATCTACGCATCAAATATACCTTGTTCATAGCCGATGGTTTTTCATACATGTTTGACAGTGCCTTCAACAGACCGGACGTAGTCTTCTCCTTCACGATGTTGAACGCCACGTTTCTTGACAAAGTCAACCGGATCAACCCTAGAGCCTAGCGATCCTTGAGTTTCCACTTCTCCTCCGTCATGGATTCCGGCTTCACCCCGGTCAACGGTTCGTGAAGATCTTTCTGGTACAGATAATCTTCGATCTGCATCTTCCAGAAACTGAAATCGGATCCATCAAACTTCTCGATTCCAAGCTTTGAACTATCCATCTTCAGTGATCGTGTTGAATCTCCTTAGATCTGATACCAGTTGTTAGGATCGAATTCACGCACACACACTAGATGAATGAAAAACACAAGAACTTTCAAGAGAAAGAGATGAGAAATCTAGAGAGAGAGAGAGAGAAAACCCAATATTTCATGGTAACACCCCGTTTGTAAACTTCCACGGCGGTGAGGTATATTTATATTAATAAATCAGAGTATTTTTGGTTACAGAGAATAAATAGGAAAACCTAAAATAGAGAATAAATAGGAAAGCCTAAAATAGAGAATAAATAGGAAAACCTAAAATAGATCAGGCTCCACTACCTAACAATAAGGAGGAATATACTATCTCTTAGTTCTTGAACTATGTTGCCCCATAGGAAGACTAGCTAGTGGATCCACCTAGCAAGCTATGGTTATGTTTGATTTTACTTTGGTCGGTAGACCACCTTCCATCGGTGTAAGGTTTTACAACACCGAATTCCACATTTAGCTCTTGTGGTCTATGTCGATTAAGTCAAGTGTTCCCTAAATTAAAATAAAGTAATCAAGTATAAACTACTAAGGTGACTTGAGAGGTTTAACTTAGCCTAGGTAGGGGTATGAGACTCTACTTATGCCTTGCACTAGTTGACCTTGATGGAAGCTTTACGAAGTTGATAATATGTATGTATATGATAATGATGCATATGGTGATAACATTTTGATAATACAATATAAATGATATTATATGGTGATGATTATCCTCTTGAACATGTAATTGGTTTGTACTATTAAAGTATGAAGGCTCAAACTTACTTCTCAAATAAGAAGTAAAGCGGTCGTATCTAGTAAAGAACCCAACTAATGAGGTTGGGATCGTTCCCACGAGGAAAATAGTTCAACTTAACTTTAATCTATTATTACTATTATTTAGTCAATTATTTCCTTAGAAAACAAAAGACAATAAAGGGGGGGTTTATTTCTAAATTAATAAAGATAACTAACTAAATTAAAGTAACCAACTAACAGAATCAAACCTTGGAGTTTAATCAATTAATAAAAGTAACTAGGGTTTAAGTGTTCCCCACAGGTTCCTAACTTGATAATTCTAACTATAACAATTCTTTCCTAGTATCTTGCATGCAAAGTGATAAGTTATATATTTTTAAATCCTTGGTCCGGCATCTAGAAAATTTCACTCGCACCTTGGTCCGGCTACGTGTGTTGCTATACTAACCCTTACCTTTACCTCATATTAAGCATTGTATTCGATATTTGACTAAGTTATTACCTCGTACCAATCAATACTAGCCTATTAGATAGTATACACTAAATCTATGTTGATAATTCTTTTCCTATTATCTACCTCTTTGGTCCGGTAAGTAGCATTAAGGCGAGTTCTAACGTTGGCCATCCGTTAAAAAGACTTCTATACGAAAGAATTATCAATACATGCAAGACACTATTCAAGAATTGTTATTTTAGTTAGATTTTACCTTATTATTCACCCATGGTTCCCACAACCCTAGTTATGGAGTTTAGTTACCCATAGTCATAATCACAATATTCATATATGTAATATAAGAATTCATGCACTTACTTCAATAAGAAAGAATAAAATCTAGAAGTTCACTTGATTAATCAACAAAAGCACTAACAATCAATTCCAGAAAAAGTGGATCGATTACTGAAATTAATCGAAGACTAAAGATTCTTCAAAATTATAACAATCAAAAAGTCTACTAACAACAAGTCTAACATAAGAGAATTCAACATAAGAGAGTCTAACCCCAAAAACGAGATTTTTTCAACTATTTATAAAAAAACAAAAACCTAATAAAAGAGGGACTCTAATTGCTGAAAATCTATCAAAATGCGTCCGAGTCGACGAACCTCGTGACGGGCCGTCGTGGTCACGATGGGCCGTCATGGCCTCCGTCATCCTATACTTTACAAATCCTTCTGCTGCTTTCTTCATTACCCTCGACGAACAGGTATGACGGACCGTCACAGGCACGACGGTCCGTCGAGGGTCTCCGTTCCATAACACTTGAACTCTTGAAATTTGGGTACTGGGACTACTTCTCTGATCATCACGACGAACCAGCAGGAGTGGACCATCATGACGGACCGTCGTGGCTATGACGGTCCGTCATGAACTTTATAATCCCACGCTTATGTCAGACTTCCCCATCTTCCTTCAGCAGCTTCACTACGATGCCACCTAAGGATCGTAACAAGTTTGACGGACCGTCACAAGCTCCGTAGGTTGTAACTTTTTTGCATTTCTTACTCAAAAACTTCCGCGTTCATCTTTAGACAGATTTCCTTCAAATAAAGAGAAACTTACATAAAAATCAATACAAAAAGGATTTTGGACACACACTAAACTTAAGGAAAAAACATTAAAAATACCGTGAAACCGAGGTATATCAACACCCTCAACTTAAATTCGTTGTTTGTCCTCAAGCGACGCACTATGACTCACTACAAAATCTTTATACAATAGTATCCATGTTTTAGGTTTCGCAATCATTTGGCTATCAATCCTGATTAGTCTCATCATGTTTATGCATTTTATTACTATTAGGCTTGAATTATGTGGAATCAGACAATGATACAGACTCACCACGCACTGACACCTATCCTCTTCAATTTCTCACCGAGGTGCTAATATTTCCGGTATTGCAACTAGTGTCCTCACTTCAAAACAACATCCTCATTTTTAACACAATGATTTCAGTTTGAGTATAAGGATTACTTTTCAACACTCACTCTCAAAACAAATTCACAACTCATTCATACATATTGCCATAAGCTTGCCCTTATTTTCACTGCTTTAAGTTCGCTATACAACTTTTAGGATCACGATAGGACTTTCTAAACTTGTAACATAGGCTCAGGTAGGGTATATTTAGGTATAATTTAGTGACTTTTTGCCCTCTTGACATATCGGCTAAACATACCACTTTTTATCATTTTATTTCGCCTAGTTTCTCATATTCTTTCACCTTGCTATTTTCCCTTCATTCTTCATTTGTCTAAGTGACTCTCTTCTTTTCTTGCTTGTATTTATTGTATATATTTTTTTTTATTTCACTTTTCTTTCACTGGTTCTTGAGTCACTTTACTTTTGTTCTTTCTCTCTCTTTGTTCTTTCAACCCCACTTTCTAGAGCATTCCTCATAATAGCCACCCTCAACTCATGGCTTTGCCATGAGTCAAAGCACACAATACCCAAAGTTGGGTCAGGTCCATGAAAAGGTTGTTTAGTGCATTAGCCACCCTCAACTTATGCTTTTGGCATAAGCTGAGGTGCACATGTCCAAGGAGGGACCAGGGCCAACACATTATTCCCAGAAAAGATCAGTTGGTGTAAAAAAGAAAGTTCTAGTTTAAGAACAAATCATTTGGATCAAAGAGGGATTAATTTCATTCGTTTTTTTTTTCATTTAGGCTAAAAATTAGCTATATTGAACAAGGGACTATGATCCTTTTCTAATTGTCTATTACTGCTTACTTTTAGCAGGAGTAACCAGGCATGTTCTAGCTCAGTACAAATAGTGGACTATTCAAATCTTCCTCACACTAACTTGACATCTCATTACTCTGCCAGATTATCAGACTCCTAGTTCGAATTTTAGACTTAGGGTCATGTAGTGGTGTATCTCTAAGTCATGCTTAGAGCCACACATTCATCAATTACTATGCCTAGTCATGCATCATTTTCATTTCATCAGGATATCATTTTAGCCATCATGCTTCAGATTTAAACTATGTACACAAGATATAGACATGTCGATTCAACAATAAAAATAATCAGTCTCTTAGGAAAAAAGAACACAGGCAAGAAAACCCCAAAAGAGGATAGTGAATTGGGCTACTCAGACTTCACCCTAACACTCACTTTCCATTTACCCCACCCCCAACAAAAAGACATGCAATTTTCCCCAATGCATAAAAAAAATTGAAGTACGAGAGTGGTAGGTGAAGTAAATATAGGGCGCAAAGCGCCGACGATCAGCAAGCTGGTGGGTCCGATTCCCCGAAACCCACTATCTCTGTAGTCTGGACACCCTCAGTAGTGTCCTCATCAGCAACAACACTATCAGCAGTGCCTCCCGCTATCGCTACATCTCTGGAACTAGATGCCCAGTAGCTGACTCTACAGCCCTAATCCGACGCGCCTCCTCATCAGCAAGCGAGGCTCTCCTCGCAGCCTCCATCTTACGGCACTCCTTCTTCTGTGCTCTAGCCTCATCCTCCTCTCGATCCTTGCACATCTAGGCATGCTATCGAGGGAGAGGTGGTGGAATCTCAAAAGTGGCGAATAAGGCCGCCATTATTGTGTCCTCAGCAAGCTCTGCAGAAGGGGCCTTATTCTCAAGCACCTTAACCTCTAGGATCATATCAATATACGCTCGCAGACTCTCAACCGCAGCCTGAAGGGTCGACACGTCCACCTGAGAGGCTGGCCAGGCTAGCACCCGCAACTCAAAAGCGTCCAAGCGCTGATGAACCTCAGCGATCTTCTGCTTTGTTGCTGAACCATTTTACGCTCCAAGCGCTCTTCTGCCTCAGCAATAGACCTCTGCATCCAAGGCTGTATGTGATGTAGAAGTGTAGCCATCTGTGCCTCTAGTTTCTGTACCCTAGCAAGCGGGACCAGAGCGGGGAAAGGGGTTGAGCGAGAGGAGCTTGGGGCAGTGCTACTACCCAGGATAGACTCGACCGGGGTAGTGTAAGTGGTTTCAGAAGCAGCCTGCGTAGCCATGCGAGCATGTGCTACCGTTTCAGCTAGATTTTCACCAAGTGGAGGCAACTCTGGACGGGGCCCTGTGCGTGGAGGCAACCCATTGGCCTCATCCCTGATGAGGCTGATATCAACAGTGCCCAACGGAGTCTTGAGCTGATCAATGTGCCAGATGGGCACACCTGCGAACCTTCATAAGGAAAATATCATGCACAGAAAAGGGTAAGTAGTTGTGACCTTTTAAGCCCTCTCGTGCATGACTGCCTATAGAAGCCAAGCGAAGTCCAACTCAAACTCGGCTATCATCGCTGCCATCAGAACTGCACGATCCCATTTGACTATATCATCAGCGCCCGCGGGGGAAAGGCAGTGGCGGACAATCAACCATAAGAACTTAGCCGTGAAGGTCAAGTTCGCCTTCTTCATGGCTCCCTTTAGCTCCGTTACCCAGTCGACACCCTCTCTATCAACAGACAAGTGCAGGGCCATCCAGCTCTTGGTGGTTTCTATCAGCGATGGCTCACGCAAGAATTGGCCATCTTTTACATTTTTCCACCTGTAGTCGAACTCGGCGGTGAGAGGGGTCCTGTTGGCATCAACATCCTCGACGTATAGATACCGGTGGATGATGAGCAAGGAGATATCGACCTGAATGCCACGTACTCGGACATGCTCAAGTGGGGCCTGTTTGGCGAGGGCAGCCCGCCTATCTATCTGTGATCTGAGAGTAGCCATGTAAGAGGCGTAGAACTCTCGGACCAACTTCTCACTATAACGGCCCAAAGAACGCCGCTGTCCACTCCAGCCGGTGTCTGGTGAAGAGATTGTGGATCTCTAGCATGGTGGGGAGAATACCCGTAAGGACCCGCCTCTCCAGTGTAAGGGTCCGTGTCATGACGCCTTTATCATTTAAAAACTTGGCGTTAGAATAAACTTGATATTACCCGTCGATGCACCATCGGTTGAGCTGGTCGGCAACCGGGGTGAGAGCACCAGTCGGTGAGCTTGGAGTGGAATCAGAACTGTCAACCTCATCAGAAGAGGTAGACTGTGCAGATGTGGCGGGGGCAGGGACTTCGGCAAACCCGGAGGCTTCCTCCGACCACGAAACTTCTAAGGAGGCAGACGCTCCTTCTTCATGTGTAGCTGACCTAGAAGGTGTGCTGGTCAGTGTGCGCTCCTCATCAGACTGGGAGGCAGTGACTATGCCAGACGCCACCTTTTTGGGTGTAGCTCTGGTAGCCCGTGCAGCTTGTGATGGAGTGGCAGTGCCTGGGGGCACATACTCGGGATCATGCTCATCATCAGAGCCTATAACCAGGCGGGCAGACGGGGCGACAGACTTTGAACGCCAACGTGCGTAAACTCAATCATGTTTTGGTTCCATTAGAGATAGTACCTGTAAAGAATCAATATTAGTACGAGAAGGAGCAAACAAGACGAGCAAAAATGACACAAAATAAATATAAGAGCTAAGTTGTAATGAATTTTCTGCAGTAACAGTGAAACACGACGGACCAGGTGACGGCTCGTCGTGAGTACGACGGACCGTCATGGGGTCCGTCATGACTTACTTCAACTATGTTGATGTGGAGACCCTGAAGGAAAGTCTCTGACAAGTATGACGGTTAAGCAGGACGGACCGTCGTGACAATGATGGTCCGTCGTTGATGTCCGTCGTGGGGTGCTTAAAAAAAGTATGGAGACCCTTAGGAGAGGGGTCTCTGACCGTTACGATGGTTGTGCAGGACAGACCGTCGAGGGTATGATGGTACGTCGTAGATGTCCGTCAGAGGACACTTGGAAAAAAATGGAGACCCTTAGGACAAGGGTCTTTGACCGTCATGACGGTTGTGCAGGACGGAACGTCGAGAGTATGACGGTCCGTCGTAGATGTCCGTCTGAGGACACTTAGAAAAAGTATGCAGACCCTCAGGAGATGGGTTTCTGACCGTCATGACGGTTGTGCAGGACGGACTGTTGAGGGAACGACGGTCCTTGGCATGTATCCGTTGGTGGACATTTAGAGAAAACAAACAGTGGGATATTGGAACAGACCCTATGACGGTCCGTTGTGGGTACGACGGTCCGTCATCAGGGTCTCGTTCTGTCATTCAGTGACAGAACTCGGGATACCACAGTCATCCCCTATGACTCAAATGGAATTTTTAGTGTTAACCTACATGTGTCTAACCCAAATACCTAGCAAACTAGCAATGCTAAAGCACCTATTTCTAGAGTTTTAACAATGCAATTTAAGGATTCTTAACCTAGGTCAAACAAAATTGGATCAAAAGATGAAGACCCACCAATAAGAAATAGGCTAATACGAATTAAAAAAAAACAAAAATGCAATGTAAATGGGTAGATATCAGAGACGCATACCTGAGAATTTGAGAAAGACAAGCAAGTGAGGCACTTGGTTAGCAAGAACAGAACCACAGCAGCAGATTCCACTAGTAGAGGGTAGATTTTAGGAATTTGGGAAATTGGGGAAGTGATAAGTTGATAGAGAAGAGAGGTAGGAAGTTGGAAGTTGAAAAGGAAGGGAAATGGGAGAAAGAGGGAAGGAAATGGGTGAAATGAAGGGGTGGGTTTTTTAAAGGTTGCCAATTTTTTAAATTACCCCCAACCGGGTCGGGTCGGGTACGTTCATTAATGTCACAACGAGTCCCCGACGACGGTTCGTCGCAGATGCGACGGTCCATTATGGGTTCGTCATGTGTGCCCTAGTTTTGAAAATAACTGAAAGACGTACCTGGCACGACGAATACATGCGACGGTCCGTCGCATGCGTGAAGGTCCGTCGATGTGTACGTCAGTGACTGTTGCAGAGTGATTTTCTGCAGAATTTCCTGGTGATGTGCCTGCAAATTTAAAACCCATTAGTAGAAAATGCTACCATTACTAGAAAGAAAAACTATAAGTATTGGGTTGCCTCCCAACCAGCGCCTGATTTAACGTCGCAGCACGACTGAGGACACTTGATTACTCAACCTTCATCAGGATGGTGTGCCTCGATCTTTTCATTCGCCGATTCAGCATGCACAAAATAGAGTTTTATTCGTTGTCCATTCACCTTAAACCGCACACCCTCCTTGGTTTCTAACTCAACTGCTCCATGAGGTAATTGTTGGGTAATCAAGTAAGGGCCAGTCCATTTGGACTTGAGCTTGCCCAGAAACCAACGCAACCTAGAATTGTATAAAAGCACCAAATCCCCAACCATAAACTCTCGTTTTTTAATTTTTAGGTCATGGTGCTTCTTCATCTTTTCTTTGTAAGATATAGCAGATATCGATTGGAGCTCGCCACTCTGCCTCATGGACCTACAAATGTTGAAGGTCGCTTCTTCATTGTTCAACCGAAATTTCATCTGCCCCTTTTCCATATCAACTAAGGCTCTACCCGTGGCAAGGAATGGCCTCCCAACAATAATAGGCACTTCAAAATCGACTTCACAATAAAGAATAACAAAATCTGCCGGAAATATGAACACTCCACTTTTACTAGCACATCGTGGAGTATCTCTATAGGACTTTTCAGTGTTCGATCGGCCATCAGTAGCTGCATCGCAGTGGGCTTTGGGTCACCCAAACCCAACTTCTTGTAAATCGAGAGGGGCATGAGATTTATGCTTGCTCCCAGATCACATAATGCTTTCGCAAAATGTAATGACCCGACTGTACAAGAAATAGTGACGCACCCGGATCTTCTTTATTTTGTACGAGAGATCTAGTAGAAATAGCACTACAATGATGCATTCTATCATCATCCTCGAAACTGGCCGATCTTTTCTTTGTATTCAGATCTTTCATAAACTTGGCATAACCGGGCATTTGTTCAAGAGCTTCTACCAAAGGGACATTGATAGAAAGCTGCTTCAGCATTGTTATAAAACGCCGATATTTACCATCCTCTGTCTTTTTCACTAATCTCTAAGGGAAGGGTGGTGGTGGTCTAGGCATGGGAATTACCTTCATAGGGACTTCTGCATCTTTTCCGGTGCTCTCTTCTGCTTCACCACTACCCTTTACCACCTTATCATCATCCTTTCTCACCTTTTCCTCATTAGACGGCATAGGTGGGTCAATGGTTTGCTTACCACTACGAGTAGTGATTGCAATACAATGTCCGTCATTTTTCAGATTTTGGACAGTGTTGCTAGGAAGAGTGCGCGGTTGCCGTGTGTTCACAGTCACAGATAATTGAGCCATTTGCAACTCAATCTGCTTGACCGATACTGCGTGTGTTCATCATCATTTTGTGCAACATTTCCTCAACTCGCGCCATACTATCGCCACCATCCATAGGAGTAACTTCACGATTTTGAGGAGGGACATAGGGCCCATTCCTATCATTTCTGTTACCATAATTACCCCTGTTGAAGTTGTTGTCGCGGTTGTAGTTTTCATCTCGGACATAATGACCCTCATGGTTATAGTTACCATCGATTCGACCTTGGCACCAATTCTCCTGATTTGAACCTTGGGAACTCGGTCGGAAACCCCCTGTCTGTTTATTTACCGCATAGGAATTCTCCTCATAATAGCATTCATCATTTGGTGGTGGTGGTTTAGACAAGTAGTTAACTGCATTTATCTTTTCTGCACCACCAGTGATATGTTTTAATACCAACCCAAGCTCAGTTCTCATCTGAGCCATCTCTTCATGAATCTCATCTGTGGCTGGGTCGTTAGTAGATTGCACTGCGAAGGTATTTCTCTCAGTATCTGACTTCCTAATACTCCAAGCTTTATTGTTCCGGGAGATTTTCTCTAACTTTTCGGCAATCTCAACATAAGGACACTTCCCATAAGAACCACCCGCTATAGTATCCAAAACCGTTTTATTATTATCATCCTATCCCCGATAGAAGTATTCCTTCAGTGACTCGTCATCTATGCGGTGATTGGGGACGCTTCTCAAAAATGAGGTGAATCTATCCCAAGAACTACTAACTGACTCTCCTGGTAGTGCCACAAAGTTGTTCACTCCGTCTTTGTGGTTAAGTTTCTTGGAGACCGGGTAGTAACATGCTAAGAAAACGTCTTTTAGTTGGTTCCAAGTGAAAACTGAGTTATAAGGGAGCTTAGTGAACCAAATAGCAGCCTCTCCCGTCAGTGAGAGAGGAAACACTCTTAGCCCTATTACATCCAAATCCAAATCAGGCCTCCCTACACAGCTTTTACACACTGCCCTTACCTTAGCTATATGGGCATGTGGATCCTCAGAAGGTAGCCCTGAAAAGAAACCTCTGGCAGTAAGCATTTGCATCAGGCTACTAGTTACCACAAAGGTGTGGCCTGGTGGTAGAGGGAGCAAGACAAGTGGCCCATCGGAGTCTGCTATATAATCATAGACTCTGTAGTATTCTTGAGGACGTGGAGCGGGATTTTGTCCCCTCTGTTGATTTTCACCCGGAGCATCGGGTAATAACTGACCATGAACATCAACCGGAGCGGGGATGTTCTGGTTTGCATCATCACCGTTAATACCCAAGTTTCGATTCATGTTGCATAGTGTACGCTCTAATTCGTGATCATAGGAAAACAAGGGTTCTCTTCCTCTCCGTGTATTTTGCATACAAGGAAGATAGTTCTGCAAGAATCAAAAACAATAAAAAAAATTAAGAAAATATCGACTAAACTTTAGTAATAAGTTTAAGTTAATCTAAAAGCTACTTTCCCCGGCAGCGGCGCCAAAATTTGATACGCTCAAACTTACTTCTCAAATAAGAAGTAAAGCGTTCGTATCAAGTAAAGAACCCAACTAATGAGGTTGGGATCGTTCCCACGAGGAAAATAGTTCAGACTTAACTTCAATCTATTATTACTATTATTTAGTCAATTATATCCTTAGAAAATAAAAGACAATAAAAGGGGGGGTTTTATTTCTAAATTAATAAAGATAACTAACTAACTTAAAGTAACCAACTAACAGAATCAAACCTTGGAGTTTAATCAATTAATAAAAGTAATTAGGGTTTAAGTGTTCCCCACAGGTTCCTAACTTGATAATTCTAACTATAACAATTCTTTCCTAGTATCTTGCATGCAAAGTGATAAGTTATGTATTTCTAAATCCTTGGTACGGCATCTAGAAAATTTCACTCCGCACCTTGGTCCGGCTATGTGTGTTGCTATACTAACCCTTACCTTTACCTCATATTAAGCATTGTATTCGATATTTGACTAAGTTACTACCTCATACCAATCAATACTAGCCTATTAGATAGTATACACTAAATCTATGTTGATAATTCTTTTCCGATTATCTACCTCCTTGGTCCGGCAAGTAGCGTTAAGGCGAGTTCTAACGTTGGCCATCCGTTAAAAAAGACTTCTAAACGAAAGAATTATCAATACATGCAAAACACTATTCTAGAATTGTTATTTTAGTTAAATTTTACCTTATTATTCACTCATGGTTCCCACAACCCTAGTTATGGAGTTTAGTTACCCATAGTCATAATCACAATATTCATATATGTAATATAAGAATTCATGCACTTACTTCAATGAGAAAGAATAAAATCCAGAAGTTCACTTGATTAACAACAAACGCACTAACAATCAATTCCAGAAAAAGTGGATCAATTACTGAAATTAATCGAAGACTAAAGATTCTACAAAATTATAACAATCACAAAGTCTACTAACAACGAGTCTAACATAAGAGAATCTAACATAAGAGAGTCTAACCCCAAAAACGAGGTTTTTCCAACTATTTATACAAAAACAAAAACATAATAAAAGAAGGACTCTAATTGCTGAAAATCTGTCAAAACGCGTCCGAGTCAACGGACCTCGTGACGGGCCGTCTTGGTCACGATGGGTCGTCATGGCCTCCGTCATCCTATACTTTACAAATCCTTCTGCTGCTTTCTTCATTACCCTCGACGAACAGGTATGATGAACCGTCACAGGCATGACGGTCCGTTGAGGGTCTCCGTTTCATAACACTTCTCTTGGAATTTGGGTACTGGGACTACTTCTCTAATCATCACGACGAACCAGCAGGACGGACCGTCGTGGCTATGACGGTCCGTCATGATCTTCGTAACCCCACACTTGGTCAGACTTCCCCATCTTCCTTCAGCAGCTTCACTACGATGCCACCTACGGACCGTCAAAAGCTCGACGGACCGTCACAAGCTTTGTAGGTGGTAATTTTCTGCATTTCTTGCTCAAAAACATCCGCGTTCATCTTTAGACAGATTTCCTGCAAATAAAGAGAAACTTACATAAAAATCAATACAAAAAGGCTTTTGGACACACACTAAACTTAAGGAAAAAGCATTAAAAATACTGTGAAACCACGGTATATCATTAGGTGTCCTTAAAGGTTATGTTATGTGAAGTTGGACATTGGTTATGGTTTCTTGTTGAGGTTACTTGATTGAGTAAGGTTATGGGACTTTGCTTGGTTATTGCACGAGTTCACTCGATAAGGATTCATGAGTAGTTGTCTTACTTATTATGATATGATTAACTCTTATTCATACTTGTGATGTTATGCCTTGATGATAGGGTTGTAGTAAATCATGCGTTCAAGTATGCTGGGATACATATTACTTGTTTGAGTTAGTAAGCATGTTTGGTTAATTGCTATGACTTTCTTGATTATGCATGACACTTTTAAAAAGGGAAAATCCTTTTTAGCATGTTTTGATATTATATGTGCATATGGTCTCATACTTAGTACATGTGGAGTACTAACCCCATTTTCTTCCCTTTTCCCAAACATTTTAGGTTTCGGTCGTTGAAGGCTCATTTGGGATGACCTGAAGAAGGATTGGATATTCTATATCATCCAAGTGGGTAGGTCCTCACTTTCCAAGGGAGATGCCAATATCTTGCCTATGAAGTTCCTTTGTTTTTGTAAGACTTTTATATTATTTCCACTTTCATTGTGTACGACTTATATAAGCCTATATGTGGCTTCTTTATCTTTGATGTAGGGCTATGCCCAAATTGTTATGATCGTTTAGATGGTATTATATGAGATAATCTTTGAGACTATTTTCTATTTTAAATATATGTATGTTCAATAATATTAGAAGGCTATGTAACATTCCTAAATGAAGGGTCATACATATAGATTATGTGTATGTAGAGGTCTATGTAAACCTCCATGTAGCTGTAATGAAAGTTTTAAATTTTTCCGCAAACTTTAACCTACGAATGTAATGACATGAGACTAAGGGGCTAGTCTTAGTCCTCAAAGAGGAAGATGACGTCGATCACGTCTAGGGGGTAAACCCGGATGTGACAAAAAGCAGCTAGATACGTTCAACATTCACTATTACCGACATATAATAATGTTTGCTTTAGTTGATACTAAATAACAAGAATAATGGCAAAGAAAATCAATTAACCATATTAAAAGTGACAAATATAATGTAACCTAAATATGAATTCTCATAACCCTTTTTATTCTTATAAGTATCATATAGATAATTATCATTTAACGTGATGCACTGTACCAAAACAAAACCTACATGCCAAAATAAAAATCAAACAATTATCTTATATACATTAATGTTCATGTTATTTGATACTAAATAACAACAAACATAAAAGGTATACAAATTTCATTAGTAGTTATATAAAGTGAGAAAAACAGGAACAGGCCAAGATGATACTTAAACAAGTATCTTAGATACATTAATGTTGATGTGCAAAACATAAAAGGTCCACAAATTTAATATTCTTGTGTACAGTGAAATAGTTAATACTTTATGAGTTCTCTACAATTTTGATTCAATAACAATAAATAAACAAATATGCAATGTATCTTGAAAACACCTACCGGCCAAAATGATACTTAAACAAGAATATTAGATACATTAATGTTCATATTATTTGATACTAAATAAAAACATAAAATAAAAGATACACAAATTACATTATTGCCTATGTACAGTGAAATAAATGATACTTAAATGAAAAAAAATAAGAATCATCAGACTAAAAAAAAAGATATGTTAATGTTCATGTTATTTGATACTAAATAACAACAAATATAAAAGGTACACAAATTTCATTAGTCGTTATATAAAGTGACAAAAACAGAAACAGGCCAACACGATACTTAAACAAGTATCTTAGATAATTAATGTCCATGTATTTTGATACTAAATAAAAACAAAACATAAAAGATACTCCCTCTGTCCCTATGTACTTGTCCATATTTCGTTGTATATCTGTCCCTATTTATTTGTCCATTTTAACAAATCAAGAAAGGACAAAAGATTTTTTCTAATATGCCCTTATTTAATTCTAGAAAAATTTTAGTACTAATAAGTTGTAATGCATGCTTTTTGAAACCAGAAAATATATTTATTATACTTGGAGAGTTGCATAATCTTTTAAGTTAAGGGTAAAATTGTAACTAACCTATAATAATAATTGGTGCCTTAATATGTGTGTCACTTCTAAAGTGGACAACTAAATAGGGACAGAGGGAGTATACAAATTACTTTATTGCTTATGTACAGTGAAATAGACGATACTTAAATGAAAAAATAAGAATCATCAGACTCAAAAACGAACAAAGATATGAATATGATAAAGATTGCATACCATGGGTAATGTTGGTCGAATAATGTGAGGAGCCACCTTTCTGCGCCTTTTCTTTGGGGTTTCGGATCTTTTGAAGTAAATGCATGTAATTTCTTTACCGATTTTCTCTTGCTAGAACTTTAATTTGTCATGACTATCGGGTCATGCGATATGTTAGAACTCAATTCTTTGATATTTTCGGTTCTGTAAAAAAAACTCAGGATTAGTTAGATGCTAAATGGATAGTGTAAACCAAAACAATAGATACACAAAAAAAGTGCGAAAATCAGAATGGAGAAGATGAGAAAACTATTTTGGACTCTGAATCAGGTTGAATGGGGATAGGTTTCTTTTGAAATTCTTTACTTGAAATTGATAACAAATGTTAGAGGGATAGATTAAGGGTGAAATTTTGGGGAATAGGAAGTGTATGTTTTTTAGTTCCAAAGTAAAAATTAACTGATTAAGTATCATTGAGGAAAAAAGGGGTTTTTTTTAAATTTTAATAAAAGAATAGGGAAATATTGGGAATAGGTAAAGTAATATTATGTAGTTAAGTAATTATTCCTTATTTTTGACACTTGGATGGTGAACCCATTTTTTTCTTTTTACATGTTATCGCCCACTTCTCTTCTACTCACTCCTCTCTTCTTTTATTTTCATTTTCTTTTCCTCCTAATAAATATTTAATTTTCAAATATATAATTAAATAATTATTACATCTAATAAAAAAATATCGATGAACATGTTGTCTGTTAATTTAAAAACTTTTAGAGCTGTTAATTCTAAAAATACTTGCTGCTCAATATTTTTTTAATAAAATAAGTCAATTGCTCATCTTGTGTTTTCTTAATAAAATAAGTCAATTTTTTATCTTGTTTAAAACTTATAGATATTTTTTTCATCTTAATTGTATAAAATAAGTCCTGAAGGAAGAGGATCAAAAATGCAGAAAAACAAGCAGTTGGCACACCACCAAGAGTTCCGCGAAGTATTACTATACCGCCCAATGGTCCAGAACTTGAAGATGTTGTGGGCAAGCACAAAAAGGCAATGAACTAGAATCAGGGCGAGTTGTCGAGTCATTCGGCGATCTCGACTAACCTTGTCGAATGATCCACCACAACACTAAGTCTGAAAACTATATATACTAGCCTTAGTTATTATTTTTAGGGATCCAAACATTGTTATAGTTTCTACCTTAGAATACTATTTTTATTATATTTTCTCTCAAGTTTGGAGAGGGTTTCTTGGAAGACTTCAAGAAAGAATGAGTTCATCATCCCCAAGTTGGAAGCGGGTCTTCTCCATTCCTCTTCCTTTGCTTAAATCAAGGTTTAATTTCTTATACCCATTTGATTTTAATTTATTTTAGCTGTAATTTATTATTTCTTGATGTGTGACTAAAAACCCTCCATTCTTGGGGTGTGATTTGGCAAATATGAGTTTATATTATTGTTTGGTCTTGCTTGTTGCTAGGTTAGATGTATTCAAATTGTGATTTCACCTAGTGGTTGTGGTTTAATTTAATGTGTTTGTAATTGTAAATACAAAACCACCCATGTGTTTTCGGCTTGCTCGAGAGAGGTCGCAAAACTAAGACCACTAGACTGATGGTCTAAGGAGTGGGTTGACATGAGGAACCCATTTGATACGGGGTAAGTTGCTTGAGAGAGAACTAATTTTCATCTAAAGCTTAGTCTAGTCATTATTATCTTGCAAATTTCCTATCGAAAGCATGTACCCAACGATTTATATCAATTTGTATTACGGTTACACCCCCAAGAATTTCTCCCCATAGTTGATCTTTTTTGCATTTCTAATGTTTTTACTACTTGTGACAAAGCCCCCATAGATATTTGACACTATCTGTCACCCCCTTTTAATTTATAATGTTTTTAATCATAAATTTCTTTAGTTACGACTAATTAGAATGAAGTTCTACTTAACTACATATTTTTACTACCACTCCATTGGGACACGACCCCAACCCTCGGTTGAATTACGATATTATCGATGATCGTAGACACTCGAATTGTAGTTAGTGTCCTTGGTCACTATAAGCATCAAAAAGGCGCCGTTTTTGGGTAATGGTGTCACGTGAAAATGTAGTAAATTAAAGGTTTTGTTCTTTTTAGTGTAGTTTTACTAATATTACTTTTAGTTTTATTTTTCATTTTTAGTTGTTTGTGCATGCAAGTCCTCTGAGCATTCTGAGAGAGTGGATGACGATTCGGTTGAGGCAGATCAAGAAGTCGAGGGTGACTTCAAGTTAACTGCACTGGTTTCTCAACTAAATGACTTGACCACCAAAAATCTGAGGTGGAAACCCAGTGCAAACACCAAGGGAGGTATATGCCTCCTCAAGAGCGGAAGAAGCCCAAAAAAGATGAGAACATTCGTGCTGATGACACGCTTCAAATCATTCTCCAAAAGAGCATCGATCAAGATCAAGTGTTGGACGAAATGAGAGAGAATGTGGAAGCGTTAAATCAATTGATTGGATCTTATTCTATATTAGTCAAACACATCAGATCATTCCTGATGTTTACAGTGCATCATCTCCATCCAAACGACATATTGGGGTTACCTAGTGACACTAGGTCTAGCTCCGATAACAGAAAGTGAGGCACGACCTACGTCGTGCCACAACAGCAAAAAAGGCGCTTCTTGGGAGGCAAACCAAGGTCTAAATATTTTTAGGATTTTATTTTTATAAATAATGGTGCGTTGATATTGCAGGATAAATCGAGAAAAATGTATACAATTTTAGGTTGGCGAGCAAAAAGTCTATTCAGCGAATGCCAAACAGGGTGGCATCCACTACTGAATCCTCTGTTTGGCTCAATACGGAAGCAATATGGAGCCTGTAAAACTGGGCAAACATGGGAAGCAGCTCGGCAAATCACCAGTCAGTTTGGTGACCTCGATACAGACCGCCAAATTGACCTCTGTGAAACTGAAGATTTTACCTAAAAGGTAGGAAAGTTGAACACTCGGCGTTCTGCCAAGTGGGCCGGCGGGTGTGACTAACATCGCCGAATGAACTCGAATTGAATGTCTATTGTTGACACACAATTTTGACCCTCCACAATTTAATTAATTTTCAAGCTTCTCTAACTTCAAACAGTTTAAGCCGATTATTTTGAAAAAATTAAAAATACTTTAGAAATCATTTTCAAGGAGATTTCCCTTTTTTTCCTATAAAATATATCTCTACATACTTGAAATATATAGATTTATATAGTTTTCAATAAATATTTAGAAAATCATTTTTTTCTAAAATGGTGTTTTAACTAAGTTAGCATTTTTATTTAAAAATAATTAAAGATCATATGCAAAGATGATTTTTTTATATTGTCGAAGTTAAAAAAGCTTAATAATTAATAAGATGCATAAGTTATTTTCATACTAAGGCCATCTCTTTGCTTTTAGCCTCTTTTAAAATCAGTTCAAGCCCAATTTAAACTAATTCGAAACCCATTCTCAGCCCAATATCAATATACATCAATCAATATACATCAGCAACAACTCATTCCTTCTTTAAAACCAATTCCAAAAAGCACACCTACACCAACAATACAATATTGGAAAAACTTCAAAATATGACAAACATCCATATATATTCAAAAAAAAATATAGCTATGTTTTATTTTTTTTCATGCTATATGGATATAATTAGACTATAAATAGCAAAGTTAATTCTATGCAAATAAATATTTTTTATATATATTTAATATAATAAATAAATATTAAATAGAAAAGTAATTATAATTAAATGCCTAAATAATTATGACAGACACATCTGTGATCTTTTTTCCATGTTTACCATCATCATGTTTTTTTCTTTCATCAATATTCATACATCACATATTTTTTGCCCCCCCCCCTGCCTCCCAAATTCATGATATTTTACATCACTGCAGTAGCGATTTTTGTGATTTTGTATCCATCAGGTATTTATTAATTACATATTTATCTCGTACTTATATAATTTGATACCCATAAATTGATTTTGTTTAGCTAATTTGTCTAATGTATCTATACTTATACAATTTGATACCCACAAATTGTTATCTTTTTTGCTCGTTTGTATAAAGTATCCGTATTTTTGCTTGACAACAGTGTTGAAATGTATCTATGTTTATAAACATAGATACTTGTAGTATTATACAAGCACAAGTTAAAATGTTGATTTACCAAGACAATTATATATGGATATATAAGCAATATATCCAAGATAAAAAGTTGGAACGAGAATACAAGTGTAGTTGTATCCAACGTATTCATTTTTGTGTTTAACAACTAGTGTATCTATTGTCATGTAGTTCACCTATTCAAAATCGAAATACTTAATCTTCATTCACAAATTCAACAAGTTGCTTACAACAATAACTTGAATTAACCAAAAAAAATATAAATATCCTTACGACGACAAAATAAGAAATATGGAGACAACAAAAAAATTGAGTATAATGTATCACAATTTTTGTTTAACTGCTAAAAAATATGATCTGAGATGTCTTTAAATAATTAATTTTTAGTTATAAAGTTAATTATGGGAAGTTTCTCATTGTATGAACGTAATGTAAGGATATGAGATTATATTTAGATTCAATTCATTTTTTAATTTGTTGTAATTAAAGACGTATTAATGTATAAATAAAAAGACTATACAAAATACAATTAAAAAGTCATATAAATTATAGTCATTTATTATAAATAACATACTTATAACTATTTGTATTCATTAATCTATAAATATAATTATTTTTGTAAATTGATCCACAATATTTACAGTAAAGAATATATACATACAATAGAAGTACAACGATCCGACCCTGTATCTTTTTCTTCCCAGCAATTCACGACCCCAGCGTCTTCTTCATACGCGAAAGAACACAGAACGATCCAGCAGTCCCAGTAATTGCGACCCGAGTTCAGCTATAACCCAGTCGAGGCGTCCTTCTCCCTCTCTCCTATCCTCTCTATGCAGCAACATACTCGAATCGGGTCAGGTGTCTCAATCTCGTAGCTCTCAAATCGTTTTTCCATTGAGAATGTTACAAGTTTGGGACAAATTCCAGCTCGTCCCTTATCCCTTTGGAATTTCAAATTTTGAACTAAACATTCACACATTGTTTTCCCCCTCAAATTAGACCTAGAATCTCTCCTATATAAATTCTCCTCATTCACGGTTCAAAGGGATGAGTTTTGAAACCTGAGAGTACTCCAAAAGGTTTTGGAAATCTTGGTTCAACAGTTTAATTTTTGTGGTTGTTCGAGTTGAAAGAGTCGTCTTCTCAACTCGTTGTTATAGTTTGCTGCTTAGCTTCTTTCTTCTTTTAAAATATGTTTATTATTCCATTGTGTGTTGAATGACTGAATTAGACCAGTTTAGTTGTTGTACCTGTTAGTAATTTTGATTTTTGGCTTTTGCTGCTGTCCATTCTAATGTCTTGGTAATTAGTAAAAGCTAAATTTCTTATTTGTCGTAGTTACTGATTGTTTAGTTCTCTGTTTATGTTTTCTGTTTACCATTAATTTCATTTGTTGAAAAGAGGTTGATTGCTAGTATTGTAGTAACCCTTATATTTATTTAGCTTTTCTTGTATGTTAATTAGTTTATTTGTTTTGGTCATATTCATATGAACAGTAACTTATAATTTCTTTATTGGTAAATACTTTTAAGTTATAAATGATCGGTATGCATCCTGTCGTAATGATTCTTGTCTCTTGTTCTTTAGCCTTTTTGTAGTTCCATGCTTAGGTTTCTTTATCACTCATGTGTCCTATTTCAAGAATGCTATCTGAAATATGGAGTTTAGTTTTATCAGTTTTAATGTTTTCATCTTCTTCTTTTTTTTCTTTGAAACTCTTTATTCGTTGCTGAAATGCCTTCTATTGTTTGTAAAATCTTTTGGTGTGATTTGGTCAAATAACAGACCATTATATTGGCTCTCAATGCCAATCAAGAGCCTGTTTGAAAGAGAAATTGCTTACCTTTGGGGATGGTCTTTAGCACTCTCCAAAGAGTTAGTTTGGGATGGATTAAAGCTCATATTATATGTCCTAAATTTATGAAATTACTCTACTTAGATCCTTGTTTAAATTTGTTAAGTTATTTTGGTGTAAAGTTATTTTATATCTCCCTACCCTCTGATTTCTTGTTTTCCCTTCGTATATGCTGAATGAGATGGCTTAAAACTTGATCAAGTTGAGTCCAAACGAGTTTATCCTTAATTAGGAATGCAATTGTTTCAAACTCCTTTTCTATTTTGATCAAAGGTTGCATTTAATGGAAGGTTTCCTGATAGCAAATGGGTTTAGTTGTTGTTACACAAATTTTGGTTACCTATCGTTGTTAGTTGCCTTCATCTCAGATTGTTATTTCTTTACACTAGTTGTGAGTTTCTTATTGTTTACTGCAGATCATAAGTAGATCAATTCATTACTTTACTCAATTAGTTTTTGGCATTTTACTTGATTCAGTAACGATGTGTGTATGTCCCCCTAAACCAGATTTATCCTAATTTGTGTCTCTTTACCTCTTCTCCTTTTTTTTAAAAAAAAAAAAGCTTTATTGTTGCTTATTTCATATATATATATATATAGTCTCAAGTACAAATTGTCTAATATCTTTGTGATCACAATTAGTAGTGCTTCCATTTCGTAACTTCAAGAGTTATATTTTGTATCTTGTTTAGCAATTAAAGGAGTTTAGTTAATTAATTTATTTCATCAGACATCTATATTCTAATCCTTGTTCTTCTCATTTTTCTTGGCATGAATTCACCCATTTGAGTCCATTTGGACTTTCCATTCTCTTGCATCCTTCTCTATTTGAGTTGACCTCCATCAAAATCGTGAAAGGGAAGCTAGTATTTTGACCAATTTAATCAAAGTAAAACAGATTTGCAGCAGCCCCAAAAGGCTAGAAGAAGAGCTTTTCTTGGACTTAAAAAAAGTTTGAGAACAACACAAACAGGATCAGAATGTGTTTTGGGCCCAAGGCCTAAAGTAAAAGCGGCAAAAGTATTATGGAAAACTTACATATTTACTAAAATAAAAAATATTTACCATTTATAGCAATAATATTTTTTTCACTTTATCACCTTTAATATATTTATAATACACTTATAATTCATATTACAAAAAATTATTCTTATTCACATATAATACAAGTTTTATTGATGGATAATATATTTATCACACTTTTTAATATACTTATAATACAATGTGTCAACTTCTTACCAAACATGCATAATATATTTTTAAAAAAACTTATAATACATATATATTGCATACTTAGTTCACTTTTAATACATGTTAAAAATTTAATATAGTATCGCTATAAATTGTAATAAATAAAAAGTATCCTTAAAATAAGTAATTATTTTTTAAAAGTCATTCATCCAAGTAATTTTTCCAAGTATTATTTCAGCCCCAAAAGGGTCGAATGTGGGCTGGAAACTGATTACATTTACTTTTGTTTCCTTGTTATTATTTTTTACTGTGAATGCTAACTCTCGTTAATTTTTTCTCATTATCTTGGGTGAATCCTTGGAGGTTTTAATTGGCTCTTTTATTTCGTCGTTTGTTTATATAAGTATTTAAATTTTCAAAACCCTTTTTTAAGTTGCACAGTTTAAGCTTATTAGAATAATTTAAGAACCTTTTATGTTCTTTTATAGTTATCGAAAAGCTTTGAAGCCATGTTTATGAATTTGAACTAACTATATAGTTCAAATTTTTTAATAGGATAAAAAATTGTTAAGTTTCTTAAAATAAATTAGTTGTCTTTTAATTTAACTTGGAATTTTGTATGAATGACTTAAGGATCTTTAATATTCTTTCACAGTTGTTAAACAAGGTCTTTTAATCCACGTTTATGTGTTGAATTATTTGAATGCTTCAAAATATGACTGTGGACAAAAGTGAAGATAAATCTAAAGACTTTTAGAAGTATCAAAAGATTTTTATATAAGTTTCTACCAAGAATTTTATAATTAACTCTTTTATATATAAAATTAGCCAAACTTTTAACTCCGTAGTCGGTCAATCGTGTGTTAGTGGATTCTCTAAGATGTCTAAACCCTTTCTTAGAGAATTATTTGAACCCTTACATGACTCTAGCTTTATTTAAAATGTTTTCTTACAAAAACTCTTTTTAAATGGTTTTCTTAATTTTCCCTAAAAAATCAAGTGGCGACTCCTAAATTGTAAATTTTTCCAAAAACTTAACAAAATTGCCAAAGTTGCGAAAACGGCTTCGATACCTTTAGTTTTCAAAATCGGGCCGTAACATCTATAATAGTCAAACACCTCTTAATTTGAATTTCTTCACTTTACCTCGCTCTAAAACCTCCCAACTTCACACCAAGGTATTACTCTCGAAATTTCTACTTACCATTAGTATTATGGTTAGTAATTAGTGCGCAAGAGTGGATTCCTTTGCCGCCTAGCATTTCAAAAGCACTTTGATCGGCATAAAAGGTTAGTCTCTAAAACCTCGAATTTATTTTTGAAGATTTTTTAAAATTTTGCAATTATACTATCAGGATGATGTGTTCTAGGCCTCTCTAATAGTAATAGGTTGTTGTAATAGTAATAGGTTGTTGTAATGTTGTTTTGAATTGATACCTTTGCCTGAATTATCTTAACAATAGAATGTCGTCGTGTTTGTGCTTTTATTTGATTAAATTCACAATGGATGTTGCTTGATTGTTGCTAAAATGAATGGGTAAATTCAAAGTGACTCACCTTTATGCTATAAAACGAAAATTGCTCAATGAGGGGATGGGTGACAACATTTTAAGGGTAATCATAATTAAATGGAAAAGTATTGTAAAACCAGAGAAGTCTGAGTATTCCGCGGTGATGAAAAGTATGGATCTTGTGTAAATTCCGTATATGCAAGCTTTGATTTCGCTTTCGGGACTTGTAAGGTCAGTTTCGATTATGGGTTGAAAAATAGACACGTTGAGTCATTTGACGAGCTGGTTGAGATCGTAAAACGGTTCGACGGTTCGGCAGTTCTCCTACTGGCAATATACCGCCCTCATTACATTTCTCATGTGTTATGGGATCTGTAACCTTCGGTGGACACATTCATATCGCCGAAAGTATTCAGCGATCCACCGAATATACTTTTGATCGCCTTTCACATGCCCCTCTTTGACTCTCCATCACTGTAACTTTCGGCAGACAAATTCACGATGGCCAAGTATTCGGCGTCTCCCCGAATAGAGAATTCCATCGCCAACTCGGCAAATTCTTAAACAAACTTTTTAGCGAGTTTGACCTAGCTCGCCAAAGAGGTTTGGCGATTCGCCGACTGGATCAATGAATATTTATGTAATAGATTTTTTGTGTTTAAGTTTGATTGTCTTGCGAATTAATCACAAAATTTTGCAGATACAACATGCACCAACTTAAACACGCAACCCCTAAAGAAGGAAACACAGGGTATTCATATCAATGAAAGAGGATCAAACCCTCCAATGAGAAGAGGGGATGAACTCCCACTTGACAACAACAAGAGGAAGAAACATATGGCAAAGAAAGGAATAGTTGTTGAGGCTTAAATTGAGTGGACCGATCCTAAAGATGATCAACCATTGATTCAACGACTGATTAGGCTCCGAAATATGTCTCAACCCTCATCCAACAGGGGTTTATCAGATGCAGTCACTTCCATCAGGAATACATCAGCTGCAACTCCTACTAAACCAGCTCCAAAGCTAGCTCAAACACCTCCAGTGGCCCTTGCACCTCTTATCATGTCTCTAAATGGGCTGCTGAATAGGTTGAAGGGTGATGAAGCACGAACCATTATAAATGAGAAGTTTTTATTCGTGTAGGGCTTAGAGGGAAAGAATCTTGATGTTTTCGAGCAGTTTACGAGGCCTCGAGGCCCATACATTCCTTCTTGGGTGAGGTAATTTTATGTAGCATATGGAGAGTCGGTTTTGAAGAACAAGAAGAAGGCAAACGAGTTTAGACTGGTGAGATCGGTCATGGTTAGAGGTCGGGAAGTAGAGTGCCACAGCGAGCATATCAACGATGTATTGGGAAGGTTGTTGCACTCCGTACTCCCTTATGAAGGATTGCCTATTGCTGCATCTTTAGACGACCTGAAGGAGTGGTTGGCTCCTATGATTTCTGAGGACACCGATAAATGGATCGGGGTTGGAGCTTCTATTGAGAAGATGGATCTAAACATTGCTGTTAGGTTCTGGTTTGGCTTCATTAGAAGCACCGTCATGCCATCCCAGAATGAGTATGTTCTGTGCCTTCCTAAGAAAGCTTGCCTTAGTTTTATCGTGTCTAGGAGGAGCATTAATCTTGGATTGTTGATGTCACAAGAGATGGCCATAAGGGCCAAACAGAAGCAAACTTCTCTGCCATTTCCTATACTGATCACGGAGTTGTGCCGGTGTGCTGGAGCGTCTCTAGGCACTGCGATAGACATTGAGGTCATCCCTTCATCCTCCACTGACATTTGGCGCATTGAGGTCGAGTACACAGGCGAAGAGGCTGACAGGAGGAAAGTGGCTCCTAAAGATACTACTCTAGAGGTTAATGTTGACTTACTACTTGCAGATGCATATGCACCCACGCCGACCTCAAGGTCACCACGTACATCAACTCATTTATCTTGTTCATAAGATCCAGGTGCTTCCTCTTCTGGTCATCCGATCAGAATTACTCAGGCCATGATCTTGAAAATGGGGTGTTTGACCCAATCAACTGAGGCGGGGACAACCAAACTGGAGAGATTAGTTCCATGGATGATCGAGAGCGTCATAGCTGTTGCACTCACCCCACTCTAGGCCTATGTCGAGGCTTTGACTTTGAGAGTTACAGCTTGTGAGAGTAGACAGGAGATACCATTCGATATACCTACTATGAAATTTGACATTGCATATCTGCGGAAGGACGTCGATTATCTAAAGTCTGTCGACTTCAATGATCTAATGAGGCTCACTGATGATGGAGGTTCCCTAGTGACGTCGGAGATTCCTCTAGCCACCACTGGAGTTGTACATATAAGATATACAACAGATATGGCTTCCGATGAATATACTGACCAGTAGTTGGTAGCAATGCATGAGGAGAAGATGAGAGATATCCATGAGGAGAGTATCGATAAAGACTTGCCAGATCTGGTAGCAAGACTTGTGTAGTCGAAGATCCATACATCGCCACTGAGACGTTGTCGTCAGATCCTAATGTTTATGGAAAAACTATGATTTATCAGGCTCTTCCTAACACTGATGCCCATGCACAGACTGCTGACCAGAGTGTTGATGCCCCGATAGGAGGAGAGGCTGCATAGACAAGATCTTTCTTAACCTTTCTCTATCTTACTTTGATTTTACTTTGTGATATTGATACTTGTATTTGAGGACAAACACATTTTAATTGTGGTGGGGTGAGGCCCACAACTTTTGTGTTTATACTACTTGTTTTTGTGTATATAGTTGGGTTGTTATTTTAAATTGTGTTTTATGTCGCTAGTGCGATTGATTAAGCTTATGGCTTTTTTTTTTTATTTTAATTGATTGCAAATTTTGACATTTTCGAAAAAAATTCATTTTTTTTGAAAATTTTCTCCACCTTTTGTGTTGAAAGTGATTGTTCTCGTACAAATTAAGTCTCGATTTTGATCAATCTCAATGACTTAAATGGTGCTCTCGATCAAACAAACTTGAATGTGCGCTACGACGAAATCAAATGAAGTTGCATAGACAATATGTGAACTCTTGGAATCTCATTGCGATTAACCATGTATCATTTCTCTTGTGAGATTGTTGCACACTAGCCAAAGTGTGTGGTCTTGTTTGACTTTAGTATTGGATGCCTTGTGTAATGATCTTACGATAAACCATGGATGAATGAACCTAGAATTTTCCCCGTTAGTCTAGTATACCAAGTGATGTTTATGCTTGATATGATCTAATTAGGCGACTTTATAGAGTATTAGTCAATTTCACAAAACCTCTTTTGTGACCTTCCTTGTGAGTGTGCGAACCTCTCTTGAGCACCCCTTGAACTTTACCTTTCTTTGGAAAAAACTTGTTAAAATCTAGAACTTTATTCAACCATTACCTATAATCCTCATGACTTGTGATTTAGTGAATAGTCAACTTAAACCAAAAGCTTAAGTTAGGGGTGCTGCGAAAGGAAAAGGAGAAGTCAAGAAGTGCAAGAAAAGTCTCCCTTAAATCATGATATTGCAAAGAAATGAAAACCATCCATATAAAAAAAGAAAGATAAAAAGAAAGAAAAGAAAAGAACATAAAACAAAGTTGTGGAATAAAAGTACAAAAGAAATTTGGGTTTCTAAGCAATCCATGGACATGAATAATAGGATGACTTAGAAGCACTAGAATGAAAATGATAGAAGATGGTGAAGAAAAGAAAGTGTTGTGAGCTCCACAATTCATGAGGATCTTTAGTCACTGAGGCTAAATTATCATACCTTTACACTCAACCCCATTACAAGTCTTGAAAAGACCTCTTTTATCTTGAGAAACCTGAAACTATTATTGACTGGAAAATAAGAGCAAACCTATGGGTAAAAATATGCATTCCGTTCCTCTTTTTGAGAGTGAGCATTGCATCTGATTCCTAATCTTAAATTAATTGATCCTTGTGCTTAAATATGGAATCATTCTTTGTGTCATCAGATATTATTGTTAAGTTTGAACTTGCATTAGTACCAAGTATTGTGAGCATGAGAGTCTTTGGTAATGGTGTGTCACAACTTGAATCTTTGAGTACCAAATTGATCCTTGCATAAGTAGTATGAGTCTTGTTGTGTATGTTCATGATTGAGTCTTGTGTAGCATTATTTGAGACACTCTATTTGAACTGATGAACTTGAGTTTTACTTGAGGACAAGCAAATGTTTAAGTTGGGGTGTTGATGAGTCCTCAAATTTGACTCATTTAGGGCTTCATTTTGATAGAAATAGCATCCTCAAATGTTTAATTTATCTCAATTTCTGATAAAAACACTTAAGTTTCAGGAATTTGAAGATTTCAGGAAAGCATGGATACTATGGCACAAAAAGGAACAGAAAAGGTGAAAAGAACAAAGAAAATGAAGCATGAGCATCGCCAAGTACACTTGGTGAGTCGCCGAAGGGACATACTCCGCCATTTGTTCCAGTACGCGAAATCTTGAAGGAAGAGGATCAAAAATGCGGAGAAATAAGCAGTCGTCACAATGTCAAACAGTTCCACGAAGCAGTACTATACCACTCAATGGTCCAGAACATGAAGATGTAGTGGGCAAGTACAAAAAGGTAATGAACTAGAAGAAGGCGACCTCTACTAACCTCGTCGAATGATCCGCCACAACACTAAATCTGAAAACTATAAATACTAGCATTAGTTATTATTTTTAAGGATCCGAACATTGTTATAGTTTTTACCTTAGAATACTATTTTTCTTGCATATTCTCTCAAGTTTTGAGAGGGTTTCTTGGAAGACTTGAAGAAAGAAGGAGTTCATCTTCCCCAAGTTGGAAGTGGGTCTTCTCCATTCTTCTTCCTTTGCTTCAATCAAGGTTTAATTTCTTATACCCATTTGATTTTAATATCATTTTAGCTGTAATTTATATTTCTTGATGTGTGCCTAAAAACTCCATTCTTGGGGTGTTATTTAGCAAATATGAGTTGATATTATTGTTGAGTCTTGCTTGCTGCTAGGTTAGATGTATTTTAATGGTGATTTCACCTATGTGCTTTAATTTTAATGGGTTTGTAGTTGCAAATACAAAATCACCCATGTGTTTTCGTCTTGCTCGACAAAGAGATCGTGAAACTAAGACCGTTAAATTGATGACATAATGAGTGGGTTGACATGAAGTTCAGCCCGAGAGGGTGAGACCTAGTCTCATATCCTAACACTCAACTCGAGAGGGTGAGCGGGATAAGGGGTAGGCGGGCCTTTATGCGGCAAACGGGTGTCCGAGAGGAATCCATTTGAAACGGGCTAAGTTGCTTGAGAGAGAACTTATTTCCATCTAGAGCTTATACTAGTCACTATTATTTTTCAAATTTTCTATTGAAAGCATGTACCCAACGATTGCGGTCACACTCCAAGAACTTCTCCTCATACTTGATTTTCTTGCATCTCTAATGTGTTTACTACTTGTGACAAACGCCCCACTGATATTTGACATTTTCATATCACCTCCCTCTGATTCATAATGTTTTTAATAGTAAATTCTTAGGCTACGACTAATTAGAATGAAGTTCTAATTAACTACATATTCTCACTACCAATTTCTTGGGACACAACTCCAACCCTCAGTTGGGTTACTATATTATCGACGATCGTGGACACGTGAACCATAGTTAGTCTCGTTTGTCACGATAAGCATCAACGTGTAAAGTGCTGAATTAAATTTGGACATTTTTCATTTATGTTCAAAATAATTCTTAAGCCACGAATTTAAAATTAAGAAAAAGAAATACCCAATGAATGAATGACATGTAGTATTTTACCTAAAAATAATATAACTATTTAAAATTTATTTTGAGCACTCTATCCCCCTCCCATGCACCTCACATCCCGCCCCCAACCCATCTTCTTCGCGCTTTTTGCAAAAAAAAAAAAAAAAATTCAATCTCAAGATTTTTCTTATCAAAATTTGATTTGTTTTATCCAAATAGTCAAAGTCTTGTGCTAAATATGTTTTCTCCAGTACTAAATATTAGTTTCTTGAATTTTCTTAGACCTTCAATGATTAGAGAATATGATTGAATGTAGAACTATATATCAACTACTAAAAGAAAGACAAATGTGATGTGATGTGATTTGATGTGTGTTCCTCCATTAACACCTATCTCTTTTTAAATGCTTCAAATTCAAAAAAAAAGAAGATAAGATATCGATTATTTTTCTGTCAAACTAAATTGAGGAGGAAAAAGGAAAACAAAATAAGAAAATATTTTCAAACTTGAGGAAAGAACTCACTGCTTCCTTGTCACCATCAAATTTATTTTTTCATGGAAGTAGTTTAAGTTTAGGATGTTGGTGGCTATAAATGGGAAAGAAGATAAATAAAAAAAAATAAAATAGTGAAATAAGCATCGAGTTAAATTTTTTCAGCTTACTCAACTATTTACTTTTTTCATAGAAAGTCACTTAACTTTGATTTTCAACTCAAAATTCAGTCAATTATTACATCTTTGCATAGAAAGTCACTCAACCTATTTAATTTTTTTCATTAGAATTTGCTGACATGAAATTTTTATTTCTAATTATAATTTTAATAAATAAATATATATCCATTTAATAACCCACCTACTTGACCTAACCTACTAAAATATAATACCGACACTTTTATTTGCTCTTTTTCTCCAAAATTATTTTCTTGGTCTCCCATTCTTTCTCCTCGGTGTCTTTTTTTCTTCTTCTCAATTTTATCCTTTTTTAAATCCTTCGTTTGGTAAATCTCAGCTAAACAGGAATTAAATTGTGAGTAAAACATTATTAGAAGGATGCAGGGTTGTACATGGAAAGTTTATTAAGAGAGAATCTATGAAAAAATGTCAGATAATGCGAGTTCAGGTTCAAGTAATATATAGAATCTTTTCTCAAAATAAGGTTTTTTATCCTTTCGCCTTCATATGACGACTCTCAGTAACAACATCATTTAAAATCGGGAAAATGCACTCTCAACCTATGCCCGAAATTTCAGAGACACACTTATACTATACTAAGGTCCTATTACCCTCCTGAACTTATTTTATAAGTAATTTTCTACCCCTTTTCGGCCTACATGGCACTAGCTTGAAAAAAAAAGTCAACCAGCGTTAGACCCCACAAGATAATGTCACGTAGGCCGAAAAGGGGTAGAAAATTATTAATAAAATAAGTTCAGGAAAGTAGTAAGACCTTAGTATAGTATAAATGTGTCTATGAGATTTCGGGTGTATAGATTGAGGGGGTATATGTGCATTATCCCTTAAAATCATTTAAAGCTAACAATCTTAATGAACATTAACTAAAAAAATTTTAAAAATGGAGACAAAAGAGAATGACTTACTGAGATCACAAATTGAGATATCCCTAACTAAAAGAAGGGGGAAAAGGCTGAAATTGAGGTTTATTTTTTTAAAAATAATAATTTAAAAAAAAAAAGCAAAGGAGAACAGAGAAAATAATTTTGGAAAATAAAGGTTAATTAAGATGGTTAATATTATATTTTTTAGCGGGTTGGGTCATCAAATGAAGCGGTTCATTAAATGGTTTGAATTGATATATGTTTATATTCTTAAAATTTTAGTTAGATATAAAAATTCCAAATTAGTAAATTTTAATTAAAAAAATAATTAAATAGGTTGAGTAACTTTTTATGCAAAGATCTCATAGTTGACTGACTTTTGAGTTGAAAATCAAAGTTAATTGACTTTATGTGTAAAAGTTAATAGTTGAGTGACCATCAAAGATATTAACTAATAAGCCTCTCACGCGCATGTAGTGAGTGTATCACACTCATTGTGCCATGTAAGCAAAATGTGGCAAAATGACACAACGGGACCCAACATAAGGTGTTTAAAATGAACATTGTTCAATTAAATTGTCTAACTGAAACTTCGTGCCAATTTTAGAAAACCATCGATGAATTTAACCTATAAATTATGTATTTAATTAAGTATTAAATAATCATAATAATAATAATAATAATAGCATATCGTTAATATCATAATCATATCATACATCATCATCATATACTTTAAATATTAAATGACTTTTAATTCCTTCAAACAAATAATACCACAATGGAGTAATAATTTGGTACAATGATGGAATGTACACATCCAAATAATAATTTACAAAAAGTGAATGGAAAAAAAGAGACACATTCGAATGCTTAGCATGTTGTTAAGGTAGTATATTTAATGAATAATGATGGCTTCTACAATAAAATATTTTTCTTAATATTGTACATATTCATAGGACTTACGAGGAACAGAGAAATACATAAACAATACTCATTCTGTCTATTAACCATCTTTTAGCAAAACTCCTACAAAACTAAAAGGAGAGGAACTTCATTTCGCCAAAGAATATGCAAGCTGATTATCCTAACACAATGTTTTCATATTTACCTAGTCCTTTCTCTTATAGGAAAAGATTTACCTAGTCCTTTCTCTTATAGGAAAAGATTTATTTTGCTAGTGTTTATATAACACTTCATTATTTCGGTCTTAACAAAAACCTCTTTGAAAATTCCAATTGATTGTTGAGATATATATAGCCCATGAAAACATGATCTGCTTAATTCAACCCATCAAAAAAGTTGACTGATAGATAGTTCAAATTAACTTGTGACGGAAAACCTCATCAAAATATTTATAAAAATATATATATATGTTTAATTTAAAAGTATCACTTGTTTAACCTTCTTAACGATATTATGTGAAAACTAGTTTTATATTGGTAATCTCCTCTAGTTTTTTTGGTGTTACTTGGGGAGGTTTTCGATTTTTTGTCCTTCTCTCTTGTAATTATTCAAATGAAACAAGTTAGGGGCTAATGATGAACCTCATTTTAATTATTTTTTTTTGGTTAAAAAAGTATGACCCTGCCCAATGGGGTTAAAAATTGATTGAAGAAAGACCAACATTCAAGATTCGAGCTAAAAGATTTTTTTTTGTTTGATAATGATGAATTATTCTTGGAGTTTTTGGTTACGACATTTGTAGCATATATGAAATTTTTATATAACCTAGCAAACATAACTACTATATCTACTATATTTAGCTATATTTTTAAAATATTATCGAATAATAAAAGTTTTATCGTAAATCTCTCTCCTTTGTCCCCCCCCCCCCTTCTCTCACATTTCTACCTCGCTCCCTTTTATCAATTGTATTATACCAAATACATGAATGAATACATAGAAAAACAAGAAAATTACCAATTGTATCAATTGATACAAGTTAATGAATACAATTGCATTACTCTAAGCCTCTAATGGTTATGTCAAACATGTATATATTAGCCTATATTAGTTTGTGTATTAAATATAACTTGTATCAATGAATATTTGAGTTTTTCACACTTACAATAATAATGCTCCCTATGAGTATCTCTTTTACACCACATACAATTTGTTGGATACGCTATATAACAATAGGCTATATAACAATAGGCTATATAACAATAAGAAAATCAAACCAAATTAAAATCAAAATTTTATAAAGCATCACAAAAGGAAGTCTTTTTAGAACAAGTTGAGACCATAATCAACTCTTGCACGACCAAATCAAATACTATGAAATTGTGTGAGCATATAAGATCAATTACATACTTAAAAAAATTAAATGATTAGGTCACATATCATCTATTGTACTCTTTTAAAAGCTCAATTAATGGTTCAACTCTTCATACTCTTGTTGTTCGATTGTTACTAAGCTCTCCTTATAATAAGAAATATCCCAACAACCAAATATTGCATGTCTACTCAAGCCTGAATATTGAAATCCAAGATAACTCATCTTGTTAGTCCGAACATTATAAGAGACCAGTTAAGAAGATTTAACTGTTATTCTTACAATAACCTGTATTTATAAGGTTAATAAACAGAAACAGAAATAAGATGAAGCAGAAAAAATATAAAATACAAGAATTAATACGAGTCCACAGAAACTACTGTGTGTCCTTAAGAAATTTAATCCCCTCACTGTACCCAATGTTATGGATTAATTTCTCCAAGATAAAACGGATTAAACCTGTTAAAGAAATAGCGGTACCTCAAACTTCTTTAACTTCAACGAACTTAAGAACAACAACAAGTCACACAGACTCAGTCGATCGACACTTTGATTTTATTTGAGAGAAAAATAAATGCAGAGAAGGAAAAAATTTTCAGTGTTTGAAAAAACAAAAATTGACTTCCTTTTATAGCCATTTTCAGCAAGGAACGTGTCTGTTTAGTGAAATCTGTTCAGACCCATTTTATCCAGAAAGTTGTGTCTTTTGGAAAAAATAACAGCTTTTCGGAAAATTGTGTCTATTAGGAAAATAACGACTTTCTAGAAAGTAACGACTTTTCGGAAAGTAACGACTTTTCGGAAAGAGTAACAACTTTTCGGAATGTTACCGTTACCCGCAAATTTATAAGAGATAATATTAACAGGATTTATTTGATTTAACAAAAACTGATTAAATAAATTTTGTCCAAAAAATTTATCAATCAATCACATCATTTGCCAAATCCAAATCCAAATCCGAAGCCGAAGCCGAGCGAGCGACGACGACAACGGCTCGAGGGGGCATCTTCTTCTTAGCTCTTTAAGAAGTAATGGAAGTGTTTCCTTCAATAAGGACAACAATTTCCCTTTCTTTTGCCGATATGGGAGAAATGACTTTTCATTTGCACTTTGCAAATGACTTTTCATTTTCCCTCCAAAGTAGTTCCCTCACTTTTCATATTCTCTCTTTTCTTTTCCCATTCACACGTGCTAAATCCCAACAATCCCCCACATGAATGGGGAAGGCTATTATTAAAACATATGCATGAAAAAACTTGTGTGTCTTGTAAATAAAGGTTAATTGCATCTGGATAAGTAGGTTTCCCTTTAAACTTTCCGTAGTGAACATATATCGGATATACTCGGTCAATCGGTAGATTTGATATCTTTGAACCGTCGAGCTTTGGTGTATACCTAGACAACATATGTCACACAATCAACCCTTGAACTGTTCTTAGTTCTCATTGTTTTGTTCGTTTCAGCCATGAACACATCTTGGATAGTAAGTGCTTAAAGAACTGGCCTTACCGGATTCTCCTTGAAGCGGCTTACACTTCACACTTACATAGGTGATTTCTAAATGTGTTATCTCATAGATACACCATTTGATATTCCCTGTATCAAACTTAGAAACCATTAAAAAGTTCTTATGTCCTTATCCTGGTTACTAAACATTGTCTTATCATGAGAATGAACCATAAAATAATAATAATTTTTTTTCTTTGACAATGTTGAACCGTTATCAATGACTTTGTTTTATCTCCTTGAACCTAGATCTTGGGATCTCCAGTCTTCTAGGTAGAGTTACCGCCACGATGACTTGTTCTCGGCCATAGTCCCATTCCCGTCGATGATTTCTCAACTCCCTCTCTATTTAGGCCTTTTGTAAGTGGATCCAACACATTATCTTTTGACTTCACATAGTCAATTGTGATAATTCCACTAGAGAGTAGTTATCTCACAGAGTTATGTCTTCGTTTTATGTGATGAGACTTGCCGTTATACATAATGCTTCCAGCCCTTCCTATTGCAGCTTGACTATCACAATGTATGCATATAGGGGCCGTTGGTTTGGGCCAAAATGGAATATCTTCTAAGAAATTTCGGAGCCATTCAGCTTCTTCACCTGCCTTGTCTAAAGCAATGAATTCAGACTCCATTGTAGAGCGAGCTATACATGTTTGTTTGGATGATTTCCAAGATATTGCTCCTCCACCAATAGTAAAAACGTATCCACTTGTGGATTTTGTTTCAGTTGAACCAGTAATCCAATTTGCATCACTATATCCTTCAAGAACGGCTTGATATTTGTTGTAATGTAAATCATAGTTTTGAGTGTCATCTATGTTTCCCAAAACTCTCTTCATTGCCAACCAATGATTATGATTAGGATTACTTGCGTATCGACTCAGTTTACTGATAGCGCAAGCTATGTCTGGTCGTGTACAATTCATGACATACATTAAACTTCCCAATACGCTAGCATAGTCCAATTGAGACTGACTTTCACCTTTATTCTTTGCAAGATGAAGGTTTACATCAATTGGAGTCTTTGCCCTTTTAAAATTCAAAAATTTGAATTTTTCAAGTATCTTTTGAATATAATGAGTTTGAGACAATGCTAGATCGTTGGGAGTTTTAGGAATTTTAATTCCTAATATCACATCAGCAACTCCTAAATCTTTCATATCAAACTTACTAGC
>NC_028645.1:12378122-12393448 GCF_001406875.1 Solanum pennellii | reverse complement strand
CGGAGTTTGCCATAAATAATTTTTCATCTGTAAGTGCTGGAGTATATGATGAAAATAATTCTTCGTTGGCACAAACATGGCATGAGGCACCAGAATCTATCCACCATTGTCTTGGATTTCCAACCAAGTTACATTCTGAAAGCATTGCACAGAGATCGTCCATTTCTCCTTTGGATTCAGCCAAGTTTTCTTGATCCTTCTTTTTCTTGTCCTTCTTAGGACCCCGGCATTCATTAGCCCTATGACCATGTTTACCACAATTAAAGCAGTTTCCATTGAATTTCTTCTTAGGAGGATTGCTTTTTGGACCAGATGCTTTCTTTCTTTTCTTTAATTTTGTGGGATCTTCTTCAAATTTACTCCAGATTTTTCTAAATTACCACGTGACCTCTTTTCTGCAGCCTTATTATCCTCTTCGATTCTCAACCTTACTATGAGATCTTCAACAGTCATCTCCTTGCGTTTGTGTTTCAAGTAGTTTTTAAACTCCTTCCACAATGGAGGTAAGNAATTTTAAAAATTCAAGCAGAGTAGAAAATCATAAAGGTTTTAATCTCCAGAAACCTCAAATACGGAAATTGTTAAATTTCTTAAGATTGTTATTCTTACAATAACCTGTATTTATAAGGTTAATAAGCAGAAAAAGAAATAAGATGAAGCAGAAAAAATATAAAATACAAGAATTAATCCGAGTCCACAAAAACTACTGTGTGTCCTTAAGAAATTTAATCCCTTACAGTACCCAAGGTTATGGATTAATTTCTCCCAAGATAAAACGGATTAAACCTGTTAAAGAAATAGCGGTACCTCAAACTTCTTTAACTTCAACGAACTTAAGAACAACAATAAGTCACACAGACTCAGTCGATCGACACTTTGATTTTATTTGAGAGAAAAATAAATGCAGAGAAGGAAAAAATTTTCAGTGTTTGAAAAATCAAAAATTGACTTCCTTTTATAGCCATTTTCAGCAAGGAACGTGTCTGTTCAGTGAAATCTGTTCAGACCCATTTTATCCATAAAGTTGTGTCTTTTGGAAAAAATAACAGCTTTTCGGAAAATTGTGTCTGTTAGGAAAATAACGACTTTCTGGAAAGTAATGACTTTTCGGAAAGTAACGACTTTTCGGAAAGAGTAACAACTTTTCGGAATGTTACTGTTACCTGCAAATTTATAAGAGATAATATTAACAGGATTTATTTGATTTAACAAAAACTGATTAAATAAATTTTGTCCAAAAAATTTATCAATCAAATCATTTGCCAGATGCCGAAGCCGAGCGAGCGACGACGACGACGGCGCGAGGGGCCATCTTCTTCTTAGCTTTTTAAGAAGTAATTGAAGTGTTTCCTTCTATAAGGACAACAATTTCCCTTTCTTTTGCCGATATGGGAGAAATGACTTTTTATTTGCACTTTGCAAATGACTTTTCATTTTCCCTCCAAAGTAGTTCCCTCACTTTTCATACTCTCTTTTCTTTTTCCATTCACACTTGCTAAATCCCAACATTAACTACTGAAATGAGAGAGCCATCATAACAAGACTTAATTGGTGTGAAGAGTTGAAAGGTTACAATTTTGTTCCAGACCCCTGGTTGAATCAAAGACCAAATATCATATGCAAGCATACTACATGTGGTTTAGTTCAAGATGGCAATGGAATCATCAATCAACATCAAACCCAACACAAAAGTATCTACAACGTTTCTATCTGGACCTTTAATCTCTTAAACATCTCACTTCCAAATTTGAATCAAAGTATGGTGTAATTACAATTGTTGCCCCCTCTTAGCAGCCAATAATAAGATCCATTCAAATAAGCAGTACCAAATGTATTTTTTACATCTGTGTAGAAGGAGAGTGACTCTTTAGGTTTCAAAATTCTCCATGAGCCCCTAGAACAGGAATAGACCAATGTTGTATATTTATGTCAACAATCGCAATGAAAGTAAACAACTTTATAGTCATTAGTCAACGGGTCCAACCAGAATCCCAACACAGGGACATAATATATTATGGGTGCAGGGAGTGGGAGATGGAGGAATCTCACCTCTCTAGTAACAGGATTCCATAATGTACATGAAATAACGATATCAATTCTTTTGTACATTAAAAACAAGCCATCCACTTAACTTATGAGGTGTGTCATACATTTGAACGTTTGTGGATTTTCTTTAGAAATCAAAGTTATGGAACGGGAATCTTGACCATCATCATCGGAGGTACCAACAGTATAGGTAAGGAGTTGTGGGGGCCTACGATTTTTCAAGTTTTATTGAACGAATTCAGGGTTTTTGATAAGAGCATATCATCTCTTGCTTACACATTTGAAGCGCAACAACGATTTCACTCTGGACATCTCAACAGAATATCCTTTTGTATATCTTTAGAGAAATAAACCACACAATCATCCATTTTTAGGTTTAAACAAAAGCATATTGCTTCTTCTTCAAATAGACAAGGATGAAATTACCTCATTCTTATCCTTTATTTCTATTACTGTAGTTCATTTTACCACCATTAAATGTTATTCTACATTTAGTCATGCAAATCCAAAATACTTTGACTATTCTCATATTAAATTTTATTCTCTATTTAGTCATGGAAATCTAGTTAATACTACATTCCTTCTTACTCAATTCAATTTTTGTTCCAAATTTAATCATGGAAATCTAATTACTACTTTCCTTCTTATCAATTTCATTTTTTTTTTTCCATATTTAATCATGGAAATCTATTTACTTTGAGTACTTTCTAATGATACTTTGACTACATTTCTCATATTAAATTTTATTATATATTTAGGTATGAAAATCTATTTACTACTTTCCTTCTTACCCAATTTAAATTTTATGTTCCAAAATCTAAATACTTTGACTACTTTCTAATGTTACTTTGACTATTTTCTTTTAGCAGTCATTTAAGAAATCATTAAATAAGAATTAGTATTTGTCTAGTTTGATCTATATATGTACCTTCCTATTAAGAGAGTATTTGGATTGACTTTAAAGTTGGTCAAATGCATATTTAAATCAGTTTTAGATTTTGAGAGTATTTGACAAAGTTAAAGATAACTTAAAATAAGTTTAAAATGACTTTAAAAACTTTTTAAGAAAAAATAAAAGTGGGACTATCCCTGCTTTTTAGTTTTTGACTTAACTGTTGTTTAAATTTAAATTTTTTTATTTTTGACTTAAAAATTATTTTTTTTAAGTCAATTCAAGCGGATTCTAAATGCATACATGAAAAACAATAATGGAGGAATTCTTTTGAAACTTCACAATGTGATACACTTGATCAATACGGTGTACACATTTAAAAGTAACTAATTTTAAGGGCAAAATAGAAATAATTATATTTAATTGTTTATGTCTTGATTTTACAAATTGATAAATAAATAGTTTTAATAATCTGAAAAAATAATATTGGACGGAGGGAGTAAGATAAGGATAATATAAATTGTGATGAATATTTTTAGTAACCTTGACAAATAATTTAGATCGATTGTGCAAGCTAAATAAAGAAAAAGTTATTAGAAGTGTACAACGTTTAATATGAATTTGCTGAAACTCATTTATATATTAAGACAACATTGAAGAACAAAAATCATTATCTTGATCTATAGTACTACAAACAAAATCGATAGTTGTCTTTAATTAATATAGTAGAAAGCAACATTGTAGTCGGAGAAACAAAATTATAATAGAAATTTTGAGTTTGAGCATTAGGTGTGAAAAATATATTTATAGGGGCACATTCTCGTCTTTTATGAGTACTCGACATAAATTGAGATTCAATGTGACCATTGGACACTATATAGATAATAGAACACATAATTTTGTGTAAGAGAATTTTATTTTCGATCGAGCTTACGCCTCAGACTAAAGAAAAAGTCAAGTCCATCAACTAATGAAGAGAAGAAGGAAATGTCTCTTGTACCAATTAAAGAATGAGGTTGACCGTCACTTTATTCATAACAAAATTCAAGAAAACGTGATTTTTACTTGTTATATGAAGACAAAAGAGAAATTAGGTGATTTATTCACGAAGCTTTAAATGAAATTCGAGCAAAATATCTATAAAATAAGTTGGACATTAATAATAATATTAGTATACGTGTCAAAGCGTTGCAGAAGATTATTAAAAGTTATTTAATTGTTCGAATATATTACATTATTTTGATTTATCAAAATATAATTACCATCTTATTTTTCATGCAATATACTTAATATCATAAAATTTTGTATAACTAAAGGAACAAATCATATAAATGCATGTGCAAGATGATAAAACGAAATATTATAATTATATATTTTTTATACAAACGTTTCAAAAATATATTATGATTAAAAATAAGTAAGAATGAAATAATAAAGAGAACATGTTGGTACACTCTCTCAAATTAATATATGGAAAAAAAATCATTTATTATTTTCTTTCAATGGAGAGATTTTGTGTAAACTAAATAATTTATTCATTTTTAATTTTTTTCGTGATGATTTTAAGATATTTATCTGAATAGTAAATTCCTCATGTTAATGGTCAATTTAAAAGTTGTGTACAAAAATACCTGACATCTCTTTATTCGTTTCATATTGATCAAAGTGTTCGTGCTTCTACTCCTCTAAGTGTTATCTAAGTAAAGCTAAACATTTTTTATAAAAAAAGGAAGACTGACTCTTCAATTATAAAAAAAAAAATTATTTTTGAGTTGAAAAATTGTAAATCCACTATAAAAGTTAAATATCTGATAGTTTTAAAAGTTAACTACATTAAAAAACATGATTTATATTTTAAATTATATAGCCATATATTATGGGAATGCAGTTAATCATTTTCACGAAAATAGGCTCATCTAGGGTTGAGAGACGATATATTTGGAAAAACAATTATAAATCGTTAAAGATAGTATTTCTTAATAGTCTGAAATCAGTTAATAATAGTTAAAATTATTTTTAATGTTAATTGTAAATAATTTTTATAACATATTCATTGTTGCCTACATTTTTGTCAAAACAACTGAATGTATTTGAAATTTATTGTTGTACATATTAGTGACTATTAAACTTAATTTTTTATTTTTCAAAACTTAAATTATTACATTTTTTAAATTAATTTTGTGAATTCAATATACATTTTGTTTTTAAAAGACTCCGATATTATGCATGGAACAATTATTTCTATAACATCTCGCTAATTGTAAGAACTAGAAAGTGTCATTTTTGAAGAAAAAAAAACTGAAAATTGGGTAAATTTAGTTAAGTTTGAGCTTAACTCATCCTCATTCCAATGTCTCCGAATTTGCGCGATTCCGAGTTTGTATGAGTAACTTATGCATTGTTCAAATAAGGAAAGTCCAACCCAGATTTTAGAAGGGCTTATGATCTTTTTACTATCCAATTAATTAATTTCATTTTTGGTAATTAAATTGGAGTCTTAGCTAATTGGATTCAGTTTACGGTTTTGAGAAACAAGTTAGGATTTTGAGAAAACAAAAAAGAAGAGAAGAAAAGAGGAGAACGAGTCCTTAGAACATGAATAGACAGCTGCTGAATTTTCACATAAATAGCAAATCACTTTATAGTCATTAGTCAAAATGTTTAATCCTAACACAAACACAGGGTGATTATTGATCATTGGTGGAGGGAGATGGAGGAGTTTTACCTCACTAGTAGCAGGATTCCACAATGCACACGAATGCACATGATCAATTACTCCAAACATTAAAAACAAGCCGTTCACATAACCTGAAAGGTATGCCATACCTTTAAATGTCTGGGATTTTCTTCAGAAATCAAAGTTAGGAAAGTGGATTCATAACAATCACCATAGTTACCAGTATTATAAAGCAGGAGTTGTGGGGGCGTATTCTTGCTACAATTCAAGTGTTGTTTAACGAATTTAGAGTTTTGGATAAAAGTGTATCAATTCTTATGAACACATTTGAATCGCAACAATAAATCTACAGAACACCTCAACAGAATCTCATTCACTATATCTTTAGAAAAATTAGCCACACAATCGTCTATTTTTAATTTTGATTTCAATAAAAGCAATTTTCTCCTTTAAATTGACAAGGAAAATATTCTCCCATTCTTATCCTTCAATTTTGTTACCATAATTCAGTTTATCAACATTAAATTTTGTTCTAAATTTAGTCATGGAAATATAGATACCACTTTACTTTCCTGTTATGAAAATCTAAATACTTTGATTCCTTTCTCATATTACTTTGACCACTTTCTCATATTACTTTGATTACTTTTACGTTTACCAACCACTTAAGAAATCATAAATAAGAACTAATATTTTTTACTAATTTCGTCCATACACCTCTTCACTAAATGTCTTTCAAGGAAAAAAAAAAAGAACAATGGAGAAATTCTTTTGAAATTAATTTAACAATATTCATACACGTGGTCAATACGGTACAACTTTGAAAAGAAGAGAAAAGACATAAAGTCATTAATAAAGTTGTCTCGAATTTTTAGAAAGACATTTTAACTTTGCAACCATTCTATTACCCCACTAAACAATTTTGATTAGATATAATTACATCATTTTTCATCCATCTGACATAGAGAGTGGTGTGCACTCTGTGCACTCTCTCAAAAAGAGTGAACAGCCTAAAATAACTAATATAATTTTATTTTTACAAATATTTTATTATAAAATATATTTTCTTATTTTTTATTATTTTAACTTTTTTCCTTTTTATTTTTTCTCTTTCTTTCTTCTTTCTTTCAAAAATTCATTGTCATCTTCACTAATTAAAGCTTCTTACTTTCAATGTCATCATTTTTATCACAACTTCACATTCTTTTTTATTATTATTACTATTAATTTTACTATCTTTAGTTTTAAAATTTTATCTAAATATTTTCTTACATGTCGAACAATTAGATAAACTCATTAGATTTCAAGATGATTAGGAAGTATCATATAGTTTTTTATTCGATTTCAATTAAGTTTTTTCAATTTTTGAGAAATTAATTGATTCTTTTAAAATGATCATTTCTAATATATATGAAAAATAAGTAGTTGATGGTACCTTCAAAATTTTAAATTTTCTTTAAAAAATAATTAATTTTGTTATTAATAATTCAATAAAGTCTAAATAATAGTATGAATTTTATAAATAATTTGACCGGAGAAGAAGAAAAAAAAAGAAAATAAAAAAATGGAAGTGAGTTTCAATTTGATATGGAGGGTGGGAGGTGAAGAAAAGAAAACGGAAATGAATGGATGAAATGAAATTTAAAAACTTGAAATAACTTGAAAGTGAAAGATAAAAGATGAAATGAAATTTAAGATATATCAAAATTAAAATTTAAAAAGTAAGAGAGAGAGAAATAAAGAAAGAAAAAGATAAATGAAAAATTTGAAATGAAAAAAAAAAATTAAATTAAATTAACACGTGTCATGTAATGATTGGGGTGTGAACTCACCTGCTTCTTAAAATTTGATGCTGATCAAAAAATAATGTAATAATATATGTTTAAAATTATTTAATGGGGTAATAGACAGTTGCAAAGTTAAAATGTATTTATGAAGGTCCGAAAGAACTTCAAAGTGACTTCTTTTCTCTTGAAAAGAATTAGTTTTAAGGACAACATAAAAATAATAATAATAAATTGAATATATCTTGATTTTACAAATTGATAAATGAATAACTTCAGTATTGTGAAAAAATAATATAAATTGTGACGAATATTTTTAATATTTTTGATAATTAATTTAGGTCTTACAAGCTAAATAATATGATATTATAAGAACTGCACGTACGTTTTGTTGTAATATGAATTTATTAGTGCTCATTTATAAATTAAGGCAACATTGAAAAATAAAGATTATCAACAAATAAAAATCAATTGAGTTGATAGTACTTTTTTGTTGTAATATGAATTTATTAGTGCCTCATTTATTAATTAAGGCAACATTGAAAAATAAAGATAATCAAGAAATAAAAATCAATTAAGTTGATAGGGCTATAAACAAGCGTTGACAAATACTTTTAAAATATACTGATAGGGGCATTTTCTTCTCCAATGAGTTTCACATAAATTGAGATCCATTATGATCATTCGACACTATATAGAGATTTTACAAGTAAGTTGATTAAAATAGCTTTATTTTGAAATAGTTATAATTTCCTTTATTTTATATTAATTGATTTTTTGATCTTTTTTAGTGTTAAAAATAATTGAATTATTTAAAGTTCAAGATAAATGTTAGGAAATTTTTCATATGTTCTCTTTCCTTTAATGAGCCTTGATATTTTTTGGGAGATAAATTGCACTATTTATAAAATTATATTTTTATGATTTCATAAAAAACAAAAGTGAAAAGTATGATTCAAATTCTGTATATAAATGGTTTTTTTAGATATTACTTTGAAGAACACATACATAAAAGAGAGAAATCAGTACTCATTCAAAAATATATAATGCTGTTTTACCAAATTTAGCGGAATTATATTTGTTTTTATTTAATATGCAAAAGTAATACTAATATTCTAATCAGTCTTTGCCGGAAATTGAAACGCTTTCTCATTAGAAAAAAGAATATTGAAAAATGCAAATATGTTCGACAATAATTGAGAATGTAAGAACTAGTATATGTTATGCATTATAATCCTATTTTTTCAAATTATGGGTGTATTAAAAATTTGAAGTGTATTAGTTTCTATCGTAACCTCAAGTTATAGATGACAATTATGAGTTCATAATCAAATATCAATTGATATTTCACAAATTTGTAAATATATTTTTATAGAAGCAAATGTCATTTAAATATAGAGGACCTCTAACATTTTATTTTTTCTTATATTATCTGTTGAGCGGAGCTCGCTAGTCTAATAAGGATTATTTTAGGTGTGAAAATATTTGCTTTTTATTTGCAAATGTTCTTATTTTAGAGATTAAATTTAGTGTAAGTAAATTTTATTTTCAATCGAGCTTACATCTAGGGATTATCATGGTTATGGTTAAAAAATCAAATTGAACTGCAATTCGAATCAAATCGATTAAAAAAATCGATATTTGGTTTAATTTGGTTAGGTTTGATTTTTAAATTTTGAAAATCGATACTATTTAGTTTTCATTTTACTAAAAAACAACTGCAAAAATAACCAAACCGAACCGATAAAGTAGATATATAAATTTTATAATTATTTATATATTTTTATTTATAAATAAATATAAATGTTTTGTTAAATTTTAAGTAACTTTAAGTCTTTAATTTTACGATTTTCTTGAGTCTAACACTTAAATTTTAGCCCGATTACAATCTTAAGTCCAATTCCATCAAAATTTATTACCTACCATACATTTCACAAGATAGTCACACATTTTCTCTTAATTTAATAACTTTGTTTGTGTAATAATAACTCTAGTATTGCTTAATTGAACCAACAATAGTTTTTCTATGAATTGTTAATGTACTAGCTGTTTTTTTGAAAATATACTAGCTGTTTTTTTGAAAATCAATATAAGGAATGTATCATATTCCAATCTACTCAATATAACATTGATGGAATTAATGTATAATATAGATTAAATTAGTCTTGAACCTAATTATTATTTGAAGAAATAAAAATTTTATTTTAGTCCTACTGGTAATATAATTTCTCGTTTGCATCTTCATGGAGTTTTAAATCTACACAATTCTAATAAAATTTATCGAATTCATCTAAAAAATCTTGTAACATATAATTGAGCTCTACCTATCTATAATTTAACTAAGTACCTTCGATTTTATTTTTACTTACATAGTACTTCATAACAAAATTATAAGTTTCTTCTAAATTAAAATAAGAATGCACATCATCGGTAAATAATATATACATACATTACATAAAACAAATATTTTCTATTTATTGTTTGAATATAAATATTTTGGAGTCAAAAACAAAAACTGGTTGCACAATAAATGATGAAACAATTTTATCAGCCCAAAAGATTACAGAGAAAAAAAATGCCTCGCGTTTACCAAAATCATGAAAAGGACAAACTTTTTGACAATATATCAATTATCACCTCAAATTTCCTCTTTAACAAAAGCAAATAAAAATAAACTTCTTATTTAGACATCCTCTTTACAATAAGAATCACCTAAATAAGTAGAGTGCAAAGATCCTTGTCATAACAGTATATTTAATGTAATTATATAATGAATTCATAGAAAATAAGATATATGATATATTATTATTGTTGTAGTTGTATGTTGGTTCGACAATTTATTTTGATATGATATTTTTTTGTGTATTCATGTCGTGTGTGTTTTTTTTTATAAAAAAAAAATTCATAATTATTGTGATTTTAAAATGTAGTCATTTTATTTTAGTTGTTACTATTTAAAATGTTGATTGTTACATTATTTTTAAATTAGTATTTTTGGAGGAAAGTAAAAAAAAGTTAATTATATTATTATTGTTTGGATGATTGTTTAACACAAAGTATCCCTACTCAAAGAAATAATTTTTAAAAAGTAAAACTTTATATCTAAACTAAAATAACAAAAAGTAAAATAATATTTATAATTTATATATATGGTCAGATATAATATAATTCACTGAATAATTATAAAAATATAATGAAAAATGGAAAAGGGCCTAAAATACCCTCAAAGTATTAGGAATGGTACAAAATTACCCTTCATTCACCTATTGGCTCCGAAATACCCTTTCCACCCACCTATTGGATCCAAAATACCCTTGTGATGCACCTATTGGTTCAAAATTGACCACTTATTTAACGGTGTTATGTTTAAACTATTTAAATATTTTTTAAAATATGTGGCACTCAACTATTTGTTATAATTTAATTTATTAGTAAAATTTATAAATAAATTCACTACCCACTCAAAACTAATTAAACCCCTCCAAATTAATAAACCCGTCACATTATTAATGCAACAAAAGAAAATCTACTGTCAATTGAGTGTTTTTAAAATTTTGAGGCGAAAATATCTTAGAAGTAAATTATCATACATTCAAGTGTCTAAATAAAAATTATCGATAAACTTATAAGTCAGACTATGTTCATCTTACTTATTCTTACGTCTCAATTATGTGATGTTACTTCATAGGTAACTTTTTTTCAAAATAATATATTAAAGGTTTTAAAACAAATCATAAGTATTATTTATAAAATTATATTTTTAAAAAGTGCATGAATTAATTCGGGATGTATTACTTCTTTACCTTTAATCATAAATTTCTAAATTCAATCAATCATATTGAAAGTGTCCTCCTAAATAAGCAGCTCAATCTAAATTTAATTGAAGCTTCGATTCGGACTCGAATAATTTTAGATGTCATTTTCAGGAATATATAATTTCATTGTGCTTTAGTAGTCTTTATGACGATTTTTATATTATAGTTGGATTATTACTTGGGTGGGGTTTAATTAGTAATGAGTGGGTAGTGGGTTGATTTATAAATTATATTAATAAATTAAATTATAACCAAAAGTTGAACAACAAGTATTTTAAAAAGTTTTTAAAGAATTTAATTTTAAAACAATCAAAGAAGTGGTCAATTTTGAACCCAAAGGTGGATGACAAGGGTATTTTGGACCCAGTAGGTGGATGAAAAGGGCATTTTGGAGCCAATAGGTGGATGAAGGGTAATTTATACCATTTTCAATACTTCAAGGGTATTTTAGGCCCTTTTCCGAATAAAAAATGAACGTACGTTCCATAATTATACTTGTTGAATGCTCATTTAATCAAATAACTTTTTTGAATCTTCTTTGTAATGTTGTTTCTTAAATCAAATCATGGTCTTGTTAATTTTATTAAAAATCAAAATTTCATATTTTGATGTTCAAACTAAATGTGTATTTTTTTAAATAAAAAATTAACGTTTTTGTTGATGTTTGAAAAAAGTTGACATCCTCGTTAATGTACGTTGAAAAGAAATAAAAGATTGATTTTTTAAATCTTGATTCTCTTTTTATATCTAGCCATCTTTAATTAAATAAATTATAATTTCACAATTAACAACATAACTTTTTATAGATTGAGTGAAAACCTCGGAGACATTTGACTCAAATTTCAGCGAAATCTCTAAAAAGAAACTTATGATAACTTTCACCATCTTTTAGTTTACCACTTATCTAACTTTAAAACTTGAGATACAAACCCTTAAACACTTAAAATAAGACATACCCACTCATTCTTAATTTACTACCCACACTCCATGTCTTTTCTTGAAGATACGAGTAATTTTAGACGCTTCAAAAAGTCGGGATGTTACACAATAATTTTACAACATTTTTTTAAAATTAAAATAAACAAAATGTACTCGTGAGAATATTTTAAATTCTATTTTATTGAAAAAAATTAATGATCAAATTGTAACTATACTTTTGAAAAACTATTTCTTTGAGTAGTGATACTTTGTTTTAAGCAATCACCCCGCAATAAGGGATAATGCACAAGTATCCCCTCAACCTATGCCCTAAATCTCAGAAACACACTTATATCATATTAAGGTCCTATTACCCCCTGAAATTATTTTATTAATAATTTTCTGCCCCTTTTTGGTCTACGTGGCACTAACTATCTTGTGGGTTCCACGCTGGTTGACTTCTTTTTCAAGTTAGTGCCACGTAAGCCGAAAATGGGTAGAAAATTACTTATAAAATAAGTTCAGGAGGGTAATAGGACCTTAGTATAGTATAAGTGTGTCTCTGAAATTTCAGGCATAGGTTGAAGGGTACTTGTACATTTTCCCCATAATAAAATATAATTAACTTTTTTTTTACTTTCCTTCAAAAGTTCTAATTTAAAAATAATGTAACAATCGGCATTTCAAATCGTAACATTTAAAATAAAATGACTACATTTTAAAATCACAATAATTATGAAAGATTACACAACATGAATACACAAAAAAATATATCATAGCAAAATAAATTTGTCAAACTAACATACAACTATAACAACAATAATATATTCGATATAATCCCATAAATTAATATAATTTTAATAATGATTACAAAAAAGTAGCGAACACACATAATTTTCTTGCATTTTTTATTTAGTTCAACTCAATTATGTGTAAATATATTTTCTCTTGTTAGTTGTAGAAAGTTCTTGCTTTAAAGTAGAAAAGTACATAAATGATCCACTTATCTATGCCTCAAAAAATAAATTGAGCCTCATACACCTTTTGTTGTTTGAGCCTCTACCATGGAGTAAATTTTTTCTTGACTTTGCATAATTCTTAAGAAACTATAAATAGAATGGTACTTTTACTATATCATTCTTTAAATATAATAAATATAATATCTTAGAAAATGTAATAGATAAATAATTATAATTAACGACAAAGTTAAATTAAAAATTAAATGTAACATTGTCCATTAATTTTATAAAATAAACAAATATTATAAAATTTCTCAAAATATTATAGTGAACCACTATTATTGAACCAAAAAAAAGTATAAGATTGAAACCCTTTGTTGACACCCAATTTTTGACCCACGTCGGTATAAATTAATTATCGAGCTTCGTAAGTCTTCCAAATTATTTCAATTAATTAATTTTATAAATTTTGCGAAAATTAAATAATATAATACATGAATTTTATGCTATTTCGAGTATTTTTGTCATAATTTTCGGGTGATATACATATTTACTTAATTATGTATATAAGTCGTATCTCATGATTATTCAAAACCACCAAAAAAATATACATTTAAAGGCTTTATTTAACTAGCCTATTTTAAATCACAATTATATTTTTGAGTCGCTATTTTACAATTTAAATAATTATGTTACTAAATAAATAAGCTCGTTAATAAATTTACACCAAACTCATTTTGTTTTAAACCAATTGGCTATTATTTAAATTTGAACTCTTTTCCATTTTAATTTGGAAGAACCTAATTTGGACCCATCCCCTTCTTGTTCTTTCAGCCCATCCCAATTGTTCCCTAGGCTCAACTCCCTTAAACTCTTTAACACCATCAGCAGCCCATCCTCTCCCAATCACTAAACCGGCCCAAAATATTTAAATACCCAACCCGTCCTACCCGCCCCAGAACCCGATCCGACCCGACCCCCCATCCCTTTCTTCTTCCCCTTTCCCAGACCCTCTCCCTCACGCGTTTTTCCCAACAGAAACAGACGAAAAATTCCCCAGAAAAAGCGAAACGCAGCCACGCTATCTCCCTCGTCTCCCCACGCTCTCTCTCCTCCTCGTTCCTCCTCTCTCCATCGCGCGTGGACGAAAGAATCCGCAACGGAAACCTGCAGCTGTCTCTTGTCATCTCTCTCGCAGCCTGCTCTCTCTCGTACGACGCGAAAATCCGTCCTTGCAACGCGGATTTGAGCCACGTAATGGCGCAAGGACGATCGATTGATCCGAGCCCTCCACATATGCCCTCAATCCGTTGGAGATTTTGGCATCAAAACGGGATATTCCCTGAGATTCGGATAGGATTTAGAGATTTTGAAATTCAAACCTGGGGTTGAAAATACGAGGATACCCTCGTTTCGTCGAGGAAGCTCCTCTTTATAAACTCCCTGCTTTTGCCAGATTAAGAGTTTTTTTTTGGGGGTTGAAATTTTGAGCGTTGGAATTCCGGTGGAAAAAAAAATCTGAAAAAAGTTTTTGTGTTTGTTTTCCGTCTGTTATAGTAGAGCAGTCGAGATTTCTTGGGGGATTTTCGAAAATAGAATTTGGAGGTTGGAATCTTGGTCGGAAAATTTTTCTTTAAGAACTGGAGAATTTAGCACTAAGAGGACAAAACTTCACTGTTGAGAAATTTCTTAAGAAAGTTCTTTGAGTGTGCTGTTGGTTTCCGAGAGAGACAAAGGTCTTTTCTTCTGTTTCTCCTTCGGATTTTGGTCGAGAAGTTCCAAGACAGAGGAGGATCTACATTCGCTCGATTTTCTTGCGTTCCACCACCTGTTTTGTTCGTAGAAGTCTATTCGCGATCGCGTGGAAGTCGCTCGCTATTTGCTGCTTGTTCCCGTCTCAGTCGCTGCCTAGAACCAGGTAATATTTCTCTGTTTTCTAATTTCCATGATGCGTGTTCATAAATTCTGTTTAGATTAGTTTGTAGTAGTGTGTTTAGCATAATTACATTTTGTTTTGATCGTTTAAGTCGAGCCTAAATCCTACAATCATGTTGGGTTCTTAGTTGTGATAGATACTGTAAGTCTAATTGTGTTTTCTTTTCTTTCACCTTGTTTAGTACATTTTAGCTATGGTTTTATCTAGCATTGGCAGTAGCCATTAATGTTCTGTTGTTTGAATTAGTTACTTTAACATTTGCATTTTCTCTAAGCTTGTTTCCTGCTTCAAAAAAAAAA
>NC_028645.1:12355991-12377138 GCF_001406875.1 Solanum pennellii | reverse complement strand
ATATATATATATATATATATATATATAGTATGGCGTTTTACTTGTTTTTCTCATTAATATCTTTAATACTAGTATGACATTGTTATTGAATGAGTTTGAAATGATGATATTGCTTGGGTTTTGTCTGTTTAGATCCAGCATTTATGAATGACCACTTATAAGTTTACTTTTTTTTGTCACATGTAAAACTCGTATCGAGTTCCGTCATGGACTCACGTCCCTTGCATTTCGAGAGAGTCGTAAAGACTCACAACTTTCCTTCATCGATTCAAGCCTTGAAACCGACGAAGAGATGCCGAAGATTGAAGGACTTGAAGAAAATCAATTAGAAATTTCTTTATTTTACATTCTTTGTATTTTTATTTGTAATAGGCATAAGCCCTCTTGTCGTTTTTTCTGGCTTTTATATTGTTTTTTGTATGTTTAGGCTAGGACAGGTGAATGGGTCAAAATCCAAAAATAGGTGGGTCCAAGATTCGGTCAAGGCGAACAGAACCCGAATCTGGACCCAAAACCTCTCTCTCTCTCTCTCTCCTTTACTCTTTACTTACGTGCTTTTGCTTGAATATCGTTAGTCTAGGATTAGAAACATCAAACCCGTCGACGCCTTTTTATTTTATCAAACTTTAAAATTTAAAATCAAACTTAAAAACGATAATATTTCAAAATTCGTAAAGCTTGTTTAGATAAAACTTTAAAGAAGTTCAACTCTGAAACACAAGATAAGCACCATATTTCAAAATTTGAAAATTTGTCTAAGTAAAGTTCTAATAAGTTCAACTTCAAAATTGCAAAAGTTAAAACAAAAATAGTCAAATAAGTTATTCGCCGGAAAACCGTGTTTAGCGGAGTGTCTTAGGTGCCTTACACCTTCCTAAGACACTAATAGGAATCCCGAACCCCCCTAAAAAGTTTTCAAAACGATTTTTTCTGTTTAAGTTGTTTTGGAAATAAGTTTTCTTGATTTTTCTTAAAAAATTAAGTGGCGACTCCTAAAATGTCGAAAATACCCTTTAAAACAAACAAACTCTTTTCGAAATCTTTTTTTCGATAAAACAGAAATGGCGACTCCGCTGGGGAGTATTTGGAGGATTCTAACCCTAAGACTAACCTATTTGACTACTTGTAATTAATTTTTTAGTTGTTTAAATACTTAGTTTTTTAGAAATTGCATTTCATGGCATAAATTCCGCCAAACGGCAACTAGTTGCATTAGGAAACGAAAGTTACGCGGCTTACCGCGACTTTCTTCAGAAAAACCCAAGAAGTCATTTGGGAGTATCGAATAAATAGTCGGAATGCGGTCATCCGGCGTTATTCGATAGCTCCACCCCGATGTTTGTCCGACTCGGGTAACCGTCTATTTGTAAACAATTCTAGAAAAGCCTAAGATAGAGCGAAACCAAAACCAAAATTAGGCATCAGCCTAGGACGATTTAATACCCAAGGCGTATTAAGTCCATTTTAGTAGAAAAATCGCCAAAATCGCGTCTAAGGTCTTCGACCTTACGACGCATCATATTGTTTGACATTCGATATATATGTGTATTTAAATGCTTATGTGTCATGTTGCTTGGAATGAGGATATCGTAAACCCACTCCTAGCCAGAAATTCCAAAATATACGGAAGCCACTATTACAAATGTCCGACCAAAATTTCCGAGTCTCAAGTTTCTCACTCAAAAAAAAAAACCATCTCCCATACCACAAATCCTAAATACCCCCCTATCGACTCAGACCCGAACTACGTAGGCAACCTCTGTGTTCCGAAGATACATAGATGAGATTAACGGGCATCGAAAAACAACTGCAAAAAGACCATAGCTCAACATGATTCAGCCTTCCCGAGATAGAGTCATTAAACAAACAAATTCCTGTTTGTTCAAAATATAATCCCGTCCTCATTCGCGGGTTAAAATATCCTCAAACAAAGCGACTTATGTGTTTATCTGTTTTCTGTGCGATATTATGTATTTTGTACTCCGGATATGCACTAACAAATTTGCCTTTGAGTTGTTTCACCTCTCAGGTTCCTTTAACTGATCTGTGTCGATAAAAGCTGGCAGATCACCCCTACTTCACCAGATCAAAAGGTCCCACAGATTCCTTCCCCGGACCAAACGCAAATATAGACATGGGAGACAACAATGAAGAAGTCAGCCTCACAGATGTCGTGGTGGCTCAGCCCACCGTGGCAGAGCAGAATGAGCTTATTGCGCAGCTGATGCAGCAAATAGCTGACATGAGGGTCGAGATGCAACGAAGGCAAGATACGCCTCCACCCGGGTTTGGCCCCAACTTTATCGACGCAAGACCTCCTACGTACTTCCCCTCGTCCAACTTGGATCCTACTCAGCACCGTCCATCGACACCCGTGCACAACCCGTCTGGGGTAGATATGACAACCCAAAACCCCCAATACGCGTCAGTCTCCTATCAAACTCCCTCACCACTCCCAAACAACCCCCCACAAATACCACCACATCCCCAAAACACTCAAACAGCCCCACTACCCCAAAATCAGACCCAAAATCCCACCGCCTTCAATTCCCAAACACCACATCCCCACTTGACCCAAAATACCAATCCCCAAAATTATCCGCAAAACTATCAAACCGCACAGAACGTCCCAAGCCCTTCCATAGCTCCACCCCTCCCCAAAAGAACCACTTTTCAAGTCCCTGTCCCGGCCGAGCATGAGGTGCACGGCTCCGAGTTGGACCATTACGAGGAGCAAGAAAGAGAGTGGAGGGCGAGGGAAGAAGCGAAGGTAGACATAAAGGAGGAGATCAAAAGGGCAATGAAAGAATTGCAATGCACTCCAGACGTCGCCGGGTTAAGCTACGCAGAACTATGCATCCACCCAGACTTGAACCTGCCTGAAGGGTTCAAGATCCCGAAGTTTGATACCTTCGGAGGGGTGGGCAACCCCATGGCACACCTAAGAGCGTACTGTGACCAACTCGTGGGAGTTGGCAAAGATGAAGCGTTGCTGATGAGGTTGTTCAGCTGAAGCCTGTGCGATGAGGCCCTGGAATGGTTCACATCACACGAGACTCGACAATGGCCCAGTTGGAGCGCACTGGCTAAGGATTTCATTGATAGATTTGCGTACAACGTCGAGATAGTCCCTGATCGGTACTCCTTGGAGAAAATGAAGCAAAAATCCACAGAGAGCTATCGGGAATTCACGTACAGATGGAGGAAAGAGGCAGCGAGGGTGAGGCCTCCGATGACAGAGAAGGAGATTGTGGAGGTGTTCGTACGGGTGCAGGAGCCCGAGTATTATGATAGAGTCATCTTATTAATCGGCGCCAAGTTCGCCGAGATAGTCAAAGTGGGTGAGACTATCGAAGATGGCTTGAAGTCGGGGAAGATAGCCCGAGTGTCTGCATCGCCTGGATCTTCCGGACTTGTGAGGAAGAAGAGAGAGGAAGTTGCCGCTATCTCATACGGGGGAAGAAAGGTCCCCAGAAATTTACCACGTCCCCAAAACCGCTCCAACCCTCCATCAAAGCCTCATCAAGCCTACCGTTCACAATCAAATCATTCCGGCCACTACAATGCTGCCCCCACTTATCCAGATCCCCATATTTTGTCGTATCAGAATCCACCCCAAATTCCCCAAATTTTCCCTCCGTATATCCAAACTATCCCCAAGCTTATCAAATCCCTCCCCCTTACCAGAATGTCGCTCCCAGCTGCGCTAATGTACAGCCAAGCTATCGAGCATCGTCCCCCGCATATCAAATACAAACCCCAGCATATCAAAGCCCCTATCCAAATTACCAAGCTCCACGAGCAAACGCCCGCAGTTACCAACAAGTCCCCCCCCTCAGCAGAGCCGGTATGATCCCCCTCGCCCCGGGTTTGAGAAGAAGCCCTCCAGAAGCTTCACCGTGTTGGCTGAAAGCAGAACCAAGTTGTTCGAAAGATTGTCCGCGGCCGGATACATCCACCCTGTGGGGCCCAAGCCCGTGGATGTCAACTCCAGATTCTACAGACCGGAGCAGAGATGTGCTTATCATTCCAACAATGTTGGACATGATACTGAAGACTGCATCAACCTCAAGCACAAGATCCAAGATCTAATTGACCAGGAAGTGGTCTCCCTTCAGCCTGCGGCGCCAAACGTCAACACTAAGCCGTTGCCGAATCATGGGGGTGTAAACACCAACATGATAGAAACAGACGAAGATAGCGGGGAAGGAATCTGTGACCTTTTCAAGGACATCAATTCCATCATCGAGGAGGAGGCTGAGCCAGCTGGCATTCGTGATGCGGAACCAGGAGAGATGCTGCAGAATTGGACTTCCACGCCAATCCTGATGTCCCGGACTCTTTGGTAGAAAGGAGTTATTTTGTGCATACTAAAATCGGTGGTCGTCCGGAAGAGGCCCGAGACCCACCATTTCTGCATTGTTCTTGATTTTGAATTTTGTTGTGATGTTTAAAAAGCGACATGGCCCTGTGCCATGACCCAAGTTCGCATTTTGTTTGATTTAAACGAAAGCCTCCTTATTTTGACCTTGTTTAATTAATTGCTTGTTATATTTTACTTTCCTAATTTGTCTGTTTATGATTTCAGTAACGTAAGTTACAAACCTGCCAATGTCATGTCATGTCATGAGCTAAACGAGCAAAATGAGGTAAATGACGACGAGGTTGACGACTACGACGAAGAAAGTGGGGAACCGGACTATGTGGCAGAAGAATTTCGACAGTTCGAGAATCAACATAAACCGAATCTGGAGGAAACAGAGACGGTGAATTTTGGAGATTCGGAGTGTGTCAAAGAGGTTAAGATCAGCACTCACCTGAATGAAACTCAGACAGAGAGCCTGGTTCATTTGCTTGCCGAATACAGTGATGTGTTTGTCTGGGAAGTTGGTGATATGCAGGGTTTGAGTACTGATGTCGTATCTCATAAGCTACCTATCAACCCAGGGTTCGAGCTGGTGAAACAAAAGACTCGAAAATTCAAGCCTGAATTGAGTTTGAAGATTAAGGAGGAAATCACCAAGCAGATAGAGTCTCGATTGGTAGAAGTAACGCAATATCCCACCTGGTTGGCAAATGTCGTTCCGGTCGCCAAAAAAGATGGAAAAATCAGGATTTGTGTTGATTACAGGGATCTCAACAAGGCTAGTCCAAAGGACAATCTTCCGTTGCCAAATATCCATATTCTGATTGACAACTGTGCCAAACACGAGATGCAGTCATTTGTGGATTGTTACGCGGGTTATCACCAGATTTTGATGGATGAAGAAGACGCTGAGAAAACGGCCTTTATCACACCTTGGGGGGTATATCACTACAGGCTGATGCCGTTCGGCCTCAAAAACGCCGGTGCCACTTACATGAGAGCCATGACGACTATCTTTCATGACATGATTCACAAGGAAATTGAAGTGTACGTGGACGACGTCATAATCAAATCTCGCGAGAGTTCGGATCATTTGACACACCTGAGAAAATTCTTTGAACGTTTGCGTCGGTACAACTTGAAGCTAAACCCCGCCAACTGTGCTTTTGGAGTCCCGGCTGGGAAGTTGTTGGGTTTTATAGTCAGCAGAAGAGGTATTGAGCTCGACCCTTCCAAGATCAAAGCAATTCAAGAGTTGCCTCCGCCGAAAATGAGAAAAGAGGTGATGAGTTTCTTAGGGAGGTTAAACTATATCAGCCGGTTTATAGCACAATCGACAGTGGTATGTGAGCCTATTTTCAAGTTGCTGAAGAAAGACGCCCCGACTAAGTGGACTGAGGAGTGCCAGACCGCTTTCGACGCTATCAAGAGCTATTTGTCTAACCCACCAGTATTGGTTCCTCCGCGAGAAGGGAGTCCTTTGTTGCTGTATTTGTCTGTCTCGGATAGTGCCTTTGGATGTGTACTTGGTCAACACGACGAGACAGGGAAGAAAGAAAGGTCTATCTACTACATAAGCAAGAAATTTACTCCGTACGAGTCTCGGTACACTTTGCTGGAGAGAACATGCTGTGCTCTGACGTGGCTTGCCCAGAAACTGAGACACTATTTGTCGTCATATACTACATATCTTATCTCCAGAATGGATCCGTTGAAGTACATTTTCCAGAAAGCGATGCCGACTGGAAAGTTAGCTAAATGGCATGCTGTTGAGTGAGTTTGATATCGTGTACGTGACTCAGAAGGCAATAAAAGCACAAGCTTTGGCTGATCATCTTGCGGAAAATCCCGTTGATGAAGAGTATGAACCTCTCAAGACATATTTTCACGATGAAGAAGTGTCATTTGTGGGTGAAGATATTTCTGAAGCATACCCAGGTTGGAGATTATTCTTTGACGGAGCGGCAAATCACCAGGGTAAAGGTGTTGGAGCGGTCCTAGTATCAGAATCTGGTCAGCATTATCCTATGGCGGCTAAACTGCGATTCAACTGCACAAACAACATGGCTGAATACGAAGCTTGTATTCTCGGTTTGAAAATGGCCATTGACATGAATGTTTACGAGTTACTGGTTATTGGAGATTCAGACCTTTTGATTCATCAGGTTCAAGGAGAATGGGCTGTGAAGAACCCGAAAATTATACCGTACGTACAGTGTGTGCAAAATCTGTGCAAAAGGTTTCGCAAGATCGAGTTCAGACATACTCCCTGAATACAGAATGAATTAGCTGATGCTCTTGCCACCATCGCTTCAATGATCAAACATCCGGATAACGATTACATCGACCCGCTGGATATAGATTTGAAGGAACATCCAGTCCATTGTTCACACGTTGAGTCAGAACCAGATGGTTTGCCTTGGTATTTTGACATAAAGAGATACTTGGAGTCTGGGGCATATCCAGAAGACGCTACATCTAATCAGAAGAAGTCGATACGTCGTATGGCTCTCAATTTCTTTCTGAATGAAGAAGTCCTGTATAGGAGGACTCCAATTTGGGTCTTTTAAGATGCGCGGATGCTGCTGAAGCTGTGAGGCTTATTGAACAGATACATGCTGGAGTTTGCGGTACACACATGAACGGGCTTACTTTGGCAAGAAAGGTTCTTCGAGCCGGTTATTTCTGGATGACTATGGAGAATGACTGTTGCAAATTCGTGCAAAAATGCCACAAATGTCAAGTGCACGGCGATTTGATATGGGTGCCACCTCACGAACTTAATGCTATGAGTTCACCTTGGCCGTTTGTAGCTTGGGGAATGGATGTTATCGGTCCTATAGAGCCAGCCGCTTCTAATGGACACAGATTCATTTTAGTCGCCATTGATTATTTCACCAAGTGGGTAGAAGCAGCCTCTTACAAGTCGGTAACCAAGAAAGTGGTGGCCGATTTTGTCCGCAACAATCTGATATGCAGATTTGGGGTTCCAGAATCCATCATTACTGATAACGGTGCAAACCTCAACAGTCATCTGATGAAAGAGATATGTGAACAATTCAAGATTATTCAACGGAGGTCAACTGCTTATCGCCCTCAAATGAACGGAGCCGTAGAGGCCGCCAACAAGAATATCAAGAAGATTTTGAGTAAAATGATTGACAAGCAGCTAGGTTGGCATGAAATGTTGCCATATGCTCTACTGGGTTATCGGACGACGGTCAGAACATCGACTGGGGCTACTCCATACTTGCTAGTATATGGAACAGAAGCAGTCGTACCTGTTGAAGTTGAGATACCGTCATTGAGGATCATCCAAGAAGCTGAGTTAAGCAACGCTGAGTGGGTTAGTAAACGGATTGATCAACTAGCTTTGATTGATGAGAAGAGGATGGTCGCTGTTTGCCATGGCCAGTTGTATAGACAGAGAATGACTCGCGCTTTTCACAAAAGAGTAAGAGCCAGAAATTTTGAAGTAGGTCAGTTGGTCCTTAAGCGTATTTTTCCTCATCAAGACGAGCACAAAGGAAAGTTCGCACCAAACTGGCAAGGTCCCTACATGGTTCGTAAAGTACTATCTGGAGGTGCTTTGGTCCTGTCGGAGATGGATGGCACTGTATGGCCCAAACCTATCAACTCAGATGCGGTCAAGAGATACTATACGTGAAGTTTCGCTTTACATTTTTCCTTCATTTACTTGTAATCGTTCGGTTTGCTTGTATTTGTTCGATTGAATTCTTATCCCTCTTTGTAACGAACTACGTCTGACCTGAATTCTCGAGAACGAGATACGTAGGCGGCCTTTGTCGGCCTCGGTCGGTTTCTTTGTAAATTTTATTCTTGTTAACCTTTAAGGGGAACTACGTTTGACCTGATTCCTGCCTCAACGGGATACGTAGGCGCCACAAGGGCTCGGTCATATCTCTCGTACGATTTCTATTCCCCTTTACAGTAGAACAGGGACAGAATTTTTGAGAGGGACTCAAAAATTCTCCAGAAGAAGTCTCCTCTTCAGCAAGTCAAACAAAAGACATTTCGAATTTGCGACTGGGACAGAATTTTTGAGAAGATCTCAAAAATTCCGCGATTTGTTCGGTTACAATGGAAAGATGAGCAAGATACTAAACTGGGACAGAAATTTTGAGAATGGCCTCAAAATTTCGTCATGGGTCTTCCCTACAAGTCCGGAATGCCTCTGAAATTCATTCAACAAGCGTCGGACTCAAAGGAGCTCGTTAAGCCTGACATGACATGACTTGGCAGTGACTTTTTCAAGATACTATTTCTTAAAAAATTTCTTGTTTCTCTTAAAAATTTCCCTTTTATATTTCATCTGTTTTGGCATAAGATATTTTCTTATATATCAAGAGTCGGGAAATCGGGAAATCAACCGGAGATATTAAGACAAGGAGCAAACAACCGAAGGGATCGACACAGATCAGTATGTTTAAAACTGACAATTTTTCTGTGGATGCAGGTTTATAGCTTCGCTTCGAAATCGGCCGAATTCTTTCGACGGATGAATACGGAGAAGGAGAAAACTATCTCCAAAACCAGTGATTTTATTGAAAGCAGGAAGCATTTCATATCGTTTGTGTCAGGATGCTTGTGAATGTGTTTGTTTATTTCAAACCATTCTCAACAATGGGAAATTTACAAAGTATCCAGCCAGATTCAAAGGTGAATCAAACAGGAATCTCAGCGAAGATTTCACGATTTCTATAGAAGACGCTATTTGCATTGCGTTATCAAAGCAAGACGATTATGGTCGATCAAGACCATGCATTACCTCAGAAGAGACAGTTATGCAATTATTATTTCATCATTATCGATCAAGTCGATATATTATTTGGAGATCGGCTTGCCGTTACTATCCACGGGGGCGATATAAATATTCATGCATTGCGGAATTTATACACTGAAGAATCATGCATCGCGGAATCATGCATAGCGGAATCATGCATCGCGGATTAATGCATCGCGGAGTCATGCATCGCGGAAGTCATACACTGAAGAATCATGCATAGCGGAATCATGCATCGCGGAATCATGCATCGCGGAAATCATGCATCGCGGAATCATGCATCACGGAAATCATGCATCGCGAGTCATTAATTATGCACGACGAGAAGATTTCATGCCTCGTCAAAATTTATACATCGCGAGAAGGATCCACGCCTCGTTGAAAATCATGCATCACGGAAAAGTCATGCATTGCGAAAATCATGCATTGCGAGTCAATTATGCACGACGAGAAGAATTCATGCCTCGTCAAAATTTGCACATCGCGAGAAGATTTTATTCCTCGCTGAAAGTTATGCATTGCGAGAGGATTGCATACCTCGCAGGAATTTACATAGCGCGGGAAGATATTCATGCCCCGCAAGAGGACATACCTGGATAAAGAAAGGGAAATCGTGCATCCCGAGAGCAATATTTGTCCATCAGCCTCAACTGCATTATTTTATTGTTGATAAAAGCAGACACCGGGAAGAGCATAGAAGATAATGACAAAAGAATCATCAATATCGCATCAGCGTTTATTTATTTATTTTAGCATCAAATGAAGAGTACATTGAAGATTATATGGCAAACACAAAGCATAAGCTTTATTTGCTGGACGTCAGACCGATCGAGTCGACGTCGAATATGGAGGAGAACAATGAAGTGTCGACACGGTAAAAAGACACTGTTTCCCATCATAATAGCATTTTTAAGCTGACGAGTTTTATCTCAGTCTTTGTCGAGAGCATCTAAAAGGATGAATTCTCCAAAAACCACAGGTGCGGACGCTATCAAAAAGGATGCAGCACAACGTGGAACTTTTTCTTTGCAGCGAACTGGGACACAGTCCAAAGAGGAATATCAAACTCTTAGGACGCGAGCAGAGGAGCGACTTCCACCACGATCGAACCACACCTCTCGAGTCATGCGGATTTTTCTTTAGTTCCGTCAGTTTCAATTTATCGGAAGCAAGTTTCCAATCTGAGTGACAATGCGCCAAGAGCTTTGGGAATTATGTCTGTGTGAGTTCTTACCTATGGATGTGAAGAGCTCCACATTCATGGCTAAGAGGTTACAAGCCTCCTTTTCGTACTCGTTAATGTGTCACTCTTCCAAAACCGAAGGTTATCTAGCATAATAGGTTTCCTTTTCCATCGATTGAGTCGAACTACACACAGCCTGATTCCGAGGTCTAAGGATATGTAGGCGGATTCAATGTCGAAAACTCGGCTGTATTCCAACATTTCGCTCTCGAATTCTATTCTCGAGCATCTCGGCACCTTCATAATTCGATGTCGGGGTGGCTTCTATTTCTTTCAAATCGTGCGGTAAATCAAGCTTATCGAACTACAAGTGGCCTGAATTCTCATACAGCCTGAGATATGTAGGAAACCCGTTTGCAAGGGTTCGGCCATAATTCCTACACCTGTGTCGAATCCTTTCTTTAAAATGAATGGGGGTAGGTCAAAATTGGTTCGATCAATTTCATTTTCCTCGAGTTGCTTGCATCAACCCAAGTAAAATGAGGGACAGTTGTTGACACCCAATTTTTGACCCACGTCGGTATAAATTAATTATCGAGCTTCGTAAGTCTTCCAAATTATTTCAATTGATTAATTTTATAAATTTTGTGAAAATTAAATAATATAATACATGATTTTTATGCTATTTCGAGTATTTTTGTCATAATTTTCGGGTGATATACATATTTACATAATTATGTATATAAGTCGTATCTCATGATTATTCAAAACCACCAAAAAAATATACATTTAAAGGCTTTATTTAACTAGCCTATTTTAAATCACAATTATATTTTTGAGTCGCTATTTTACAATTTAAATAATTATGTTACTAAATAAATAAGCTCGTTAATAAATTTACACCAAACTCATTTTGTTTTAAACTAATTGGCTATTATTTAAATTTGAACCCTTTTCCATTTTAATTTGGAAGAACCTAATTTGGACCCATCCCCTTCTTGTTCTTTCAGCCCATCCCAATTGCTCCCCAGGCCCAACTCCCTTAAACTCTTTAACACCATCAGCAGCCCATCCTCTCCCAATCACTAAACCGGCCCAAAACATTTAAATACCCAACCCGTCCTACCCGCCCCAGAACCCGATCCGACCCGACCCCCCATCCCTTTCTTCTTCCCCTTTCCCAGACCCTCTCCCTCACGCGTTTTTCCCAACAGAAACAGACGAAAAATTCCCCAGAAAAAGCAAAACGCAGCCACGCTCTCTCCCTCGTCTCCCCACGCTCTCTCTCCTCCTCGTTCCTCCTCTCTCCATCGCGCGTGGACGAAAGAATCCGCAACGGAAACCTGCAGTTGTCTCTTGTCGTCTCTCTCGCAGCCTGCTCTCTCTCGTACGACGCGAAAATCCGTCCTTGCAACGCGGATTTGAGCCACGTAATGGCGCAAGGACGATCGATTGATCCGAGCCCTCCACATATGCCCTCAATCCGTTGGAGATTTTGGCATCAAAGCGGGATATTCCCTGAGATTCGGATAGGATTGGAGATTTTGAAATTCAAACCTGGGGTTGAAAATACGAGGATACCCTCGTTTCGTCGAGGAAGCTCCTCTTTATAAACTCCCTGCTTTTGCCAAATTAAGGGTTTTTTTTTGGGGGTTGAAATTTTGAGCGTTGGAATTCCGGTGAAAAAAAAATCTGAAAAAAGTTTTTGTGTTTGTTTTCCGTCTGTTATAGTAGAGCAGTCGAGATTTCTTGGGGGATTTTCGAAAATAGAATTTGGAGGTTGGAATCTTGGTCAGAAAATTTTTCTTTAAGAACTGGAGAATTTAGCACTAAGAGGACAAAACTTCACTGTTGAGAAATTTCTTAAGAAAGTTCTTTGAGTGTGCTGTTGGTTTCCGAGAGAGACAAAGGTCTTTTCTTCTGTTTCTCCTTCGGATTTTGGTCGAGAAGTTCCAAGACAGAGGAGGATCTACATTCGCTCGATTTTCTTGCGTTCCACCACCTGTTTTGTTCGTAGAAGTCTATTCGCGATCGCGTGGAAGTCGCTCGCTATTTGCTGCTTGTTCCCGTCTCAGTCGCTGCCTAGAACCAGGTAATATTTCTCTGTTTTCTAATTTCCATGATGCGTGTTCATAAATTCTGTTTAGATTAGTTTGTAGTAGTGTGTTTAGCATAATTACATTTTGTTTTGATCGTTTAAGTCGAGCTTAAATCCTACAATCATGTTGGGTTCTTAGTTGTGATAGATACTGTAAGTCTAATTGTGTTTTCTTTTATTTCACCTTGTTTAGTACATTTTAGCTATGGTTTTATCTAGCATTGGCAGTAGCCATTAATGTTCTGTTGTTTGAATTAGTTACTTTAACATTTGCATTTTCTCTAAGCTTGTTTCCTGCTTCAAAAAAAAAATGAATTTACATTCCCGGACTAGCTGTGGCTTATTCCTTATTAGTCATCTAAGCTAGTTGTGATCTAGTGAGCTTGCTTATTAATATTTAGTAGAGGCACTTCTTAAATGATGTTATTGGTTTGGGCCCTTTTGGCTAAGAATCTTAGTCTTGCGATATGCTTCTCTAGGCTCTAACATTCATCTTCGGTTTTGTGTTTGCTATTCACATGTGTTGGTATGGTTTAGAGGGCATTTCAGCAACATTTGGTTTGAAGTAAATCTTGAAGTCATGAGTCATTTTAGTGTCGGTATTGAATGTTTAGCTTAAAATTAATGTTGCTCTTCGTTGCTGCATATGCTCTCACGATTTCTTATTGTATTGAATTAGTGGGTTGTCTAAAATTATCCTTTCGTATCTGTTTGAGCCTACTTAAATTGATAGTTGAGCTTAAACTCGTTTACTCCTACACTTGGTATGAAGTCTGTTTCGAACTCTTTTTGGTTTAAGCAACTGTTGGGTTCAAGTAGGAATTTGCTTGACAGTCGATGTATTAGGAAGCCTCTGTTCAGTTGTTGTTATATCTAGTTGTGGCTGCCCTTTGTTGTTGACTGCCTTCATCTTGAACAATTTCTTGTTGTTGGTTTATGTTAATTTTGCTCATTGTCATACAAGTCATAAGTAAATTTACATAAAAAAAAATTTAAAAAATAAATAAATAAATAAATAAATAAATAAATAAATATATATATATATATATATATATATAGTATGGCGTTTTACTTGTTTTTCTCATTAATATCTTTAATACTAGTATGACATTATTATTGAATGAGTTTGAAATGATGATATTGCTTGGGTTTTGTCTGTTTAGATCCAGCATTTATGAATGACCACTTATAAGTTTACTTTTTTTTGTCACATGTAAAACTCGTATCGAGTTCCGTCATGGACTCACGTCCCTTGCATTTCGAGAGAGTCGTAAAGACTCACAAATTTCCTTCATCGAGTCAAGCCTTGAAACCGACGAAGAGATGCCGAAGATTGAAGGACTTGAAGAAAATCAAATAGAAATTTCTTTATTTTACATTCTTTGTATTTTTATTTGTAATGGGCATAAGCCCTCTTGTCGTTTTTTCTTACTTTTATATTGTTTTTTGTATGTTTAGGCTAGGACAGGTGAATGGGTCAAAATCCAAAAACAGGTGGGTTCAAGATTCGGTCAAGGCGAACAGAACCCGAATCTGGACCCAAAACCTCTCTCTCTCTCTCTCTCTCCTTTACTCTTTGCTTACGTGCTTTTGCTTGAATATCGTTAGTCTAGGATTAGAAACTCCAAACCCCGTCGACGCCTTTTTATTTTATCAAACTTGAAAATTTAAAATCAAACTTAAAAACGATAATATTTCAAAATTCGTAAAGCTTGTTTAGATAAAACTTTAAAGAAGTTCAACTCTAAAACACAAGATAAGCAACATATTTCAAAATTTGAAAATTTGTCTAAGTAAAGTTCTAATAAGTTCAACTTCAAAATTGCAAAAGTTAAAACAAAAATAGTCAAATAAGTTATTCGCCGGAAAACCGTGTTTAGCGGAGTGTCTTAGGTGTCTTACACCTTCCTAAGACACTAATAGGAATCCCGAACCCCCCTAAAAAGTTTTCAAAACGATTTTTTCTGTTTAAGTTGTTTTGAAAATAAGTTTTCTTGATTTTTCTTAAAAAATTAAGTGGCGACTCCTAAAATGTCGAAAATACCCTTTAAAACAAACAAACTCTTTTCGAAATCCTTTTTTCGATAAAACACCCTTCATCTCAAATACTTTGAATTTAGATGCACACGTTTTTTTTTAATATATGTAAGTTCAGATTAGCCACTCTATGCATCTGAAGATAATAGATAAATAATAACTACAGAATAAGAGTACAATGAAGTGGACCAATGTAACTTCTTATGTGGATATTAAAATTAAAAATTGAGGTAAAATAATATAATGGAGAAGGGGACCAACGTAACTTTTTATCTGAATATTAAGAAGTGAGGAAGAATTAGGGTATAATTTATCAAGAAGTTAGCTCATTGAAGGTGGAGACTGCTTGGCAAGAAATTCGAAAACTAATAAATTTCTTTTGAAGATATTCATATTGTTTGTATAATTATAATCGTATATCTTTAAAAGTGCTATACATAACAACATCTTGTATTTTGTTGGGTTAATTAATTTTTTCCCTAAATTAATAGTAAATGATGTCGTTGTATATATTAATATAATAAGGCTATTTGATATAAAAAGAAGGAAAAATTGGTAAATATATTTTTCCACTTAGTAATTTAGAATAGATATATATCTTCTTAAGAAAATGATGCATATATAACTCTTTGTATCTAATAAATGATGTATATTTATTCTCGTTAATATAACAATATTTATTAAATTTTTAAAAAGCATATATCACTCTCTGTATCTAATAAATGATGTATATTTATCCTCGTTAATGTAACAATATTTATTAAATTTTTAAAAATAATGTTAACTCTAGTTTTTAATTTCGAAACTGTCATGTGTCCTTAAAATTACCTCTATCTATTTTTTTTACCCCTCCGAATTTGAGCCAAATGAAAAAAAAATTCTTCCCCCCCCCCCCCTCACGCTTCTCTCCCCGTAGTTTCACTTTTTTAGCTTTTCTATCATTATCTCAAATCAAACCTTTTACTCAAATCAACTCCTAAGTCAACTTTACCTCCTCAAAGTATCAACAAAACAATATCGTTGCCCATCTGATGTTGTAACCAATGAGTACTTGTGTCATACAATTATATTTTGAATATCTTTATTTGTATTTGAATACATTTATATTTTTGAATATTTTCTAGTGTATTTAGAGTTAAGTTATCAGTATTGAGTGTGCAAATGACTGTAGTAAGGTATAGTCATATGAATGTAGTGTAAGTTGGACAAGTAAGTTTATGTAGAGGATATACTTTTCAAATTCACATGCATAATATTTATAGTGTGACATATTATTTACTTTGAATATCTTCTATTGTATTAGAATATTTGTGCATTTTTAAATACCTTGTAGTGTATTTAAAATTATGTTGTCATTCTATTTTTTGACGATGACTCGAGTAGTTAAATGGTAGTTAAATGAATACTTGTTTACTTTCTAGATTGTTTTTTACATAAAATTTATTGTGTGTCAATGCATCATATTGAGTCTTAATATATACTCCAAATTGAGTCTTGATCATTTTCAACATATATATGCACGCTCATATCGTTATGTATTTCCATAGGCGTGTTATTACCTTCGACAATATATTTGATTTTTCATACACTTTTTTGTAAGATCGATTTTCAATTGTGTCGAAATCAAATCAACTGAATCTGAAGACCAAACATATTCTTTCAACACTATCCCGTCAATGCTATATTCTACATAGCAATTCTCTTCGCTCCATTTTTCTGAATGTCAGGATCAAAACTGTGACAGTAGCCAAAAAATTGTATTTTTGTTTTAGGCGTTAAATGAAGAAAAAAAAAAGGAACATATTTTCTATTTTTAAACTGATCAGAATCTGTAAGTTGAATTTCTAAAGTGCCAAATTAGTGGATTTTAAGTGCAAAAAAATAGCATTGTCTGTTACAAATAACTAATTTATCTCATTTAGTGGAAAATTATTTTGGACGTATTTCTGTATTTAAAAAAAAAGCGAAATATAAATGGAATTCAGCCATTTTTAACCTAAATTGTAGCTATTTTTTTTTAAATATGATACTTATAGCTATTTTAATATAATAACCCTAAAACTATAGCTTTTTTTGTAAGTTATACGATATGCAAAATGGATGAAGTAATTTTTTTAAACCACCTGATATTTTTAAATGTGAAAAATGATTTTAGATTTCTTTTAAAAATTTAATATTAATCAAATATATACATAATTTATTAGACAATAATGTTATAATGCATCACTCATTGAGAACAAATTATTTATTAGATGAAAAAAATATATATGCATAATTTTTTTAATTAGAAAGGAATTTTTTTTTAAAAAATATTAGAATTTGGATCAAAATTGATCTAAAGTCCTAAACTTTGAGCCGACCTTTTACCACCGCACTGATTGTTTTTTTATTTGAGATTGTTATAGTAATTTCGATTAAAGTTTAAATATATTTTAAATTTATTTTTTAATTAAAAATTATTTCCTTTGTTTATTATATGTGATTTACTATTTTTTTAGTCAGTCGCAAAAAGAATAATATATTTCTATATTAAGTAATTATTTGATTATAAATATTTATTTTATCTTACTACAATAATTTACAGAAATATAAATTTTTATTTATTTTCTTTAAATCAAAAAAATTTAAAATCTTTCTTTATTTTTTAAATTTTATGTCAAATTAAAATACGACCTAGGAGTAATAGTTATCCTTTTCGAAAAAGGGAAAACAGCAGTGTAACCTCTTTTATCTTTTTTATATTAGAAACAGAACCGACTTTACCAGTAAAAAATATATGGAAGGGAAGAATCCAAGAAAGTTTCACATGTTTTTCCTTATTGGCTACTAAAACACTCAGCACAAAATACGTGGAGGATTTTCCCATATAAAAATGACATATGTCCATCTTCATGACAACTATTTCAATCAATAATCACCATTTTAAACAAACTCTGAGTAAAAAATGGAAGATGGTATGAGTGATATTGCAAATTTTGGATTCTCCAACTCTGGAGAAAATCAAGAATTGGAAGAAAAAAATCAAGAAAATGTTGGAGAAATGAGAAATGGAAAAGAAGGTGGGGTTATTAATAATTTAATTTCCAATATAATGAGTCCAAGAGCAGGGGAACCTAAAAACAAAGAAAGAAATGATCTTTTTGAGGCTAGTGATAAGGAGAAAAGTGTTGATGAGAGTAATGGAAGTGGAGGGATAATTAACAATTTGATCTCCAATATTTTTCATCCAACTAATGAAAATTCTGCAGAGAATCAAGAAATAGAAAAAATTGAGATGAAGAAAACAGAGGAAGAAAGTGGGAGTGTTTTGGATAATATTATGTCTCACTTGCCAACTCCTCTTGCAGGTATACTTCGATATCCTCATTTTAAATGTTTTTTGATTTTCTCACGTTTTCATAATTTTTATTTATTTTTAAGTGTTTGTATATATGATTTTGATCAGATGATGCAGTTCCAGCTACAGATGAGGCTTCAATACTCATTCATTCCATTGTTCATGACTAGTATATATACATAGACTATAGTTAAATTCACATTGTGTTCACTTCTGCCTGCTGGGCTTATTAGACAGGTGTGTTTTGGTTCGCAGACAAGTTATGTTTATCAGGTTTTCTTATTGATTTGTTGTATTCATTTGGATGTTTGATTTTGATTACTCACGTGGAGCTGATTTAATCTGAAACCAACACCTCGAGTTTTAAGAGGAACAATATATTTAATTTGTCGAATCAGAGTTGTATTTCCTAATGATATTAACATCTTTCGCTCACTATTGTTAACAGATACACATTGTTATTCCTGTTACGAATATTTAAACGATATTATCAAGAGAAAGGTTTAAATTTTCCATTGATTTGAATACACTGTAACGCCTCCAAAAAATGTACTGAAAATTGATTTCGGCGAGCTGCTGGCGGCCAGCCATCCACAGTGGCTGGTCTGCTCTTTTCCGGTTCAGATTTCCCTGCATTGCCAGTAGGTTCAATGGCAAATACTAGAAACTCCAATATCAGCGGGCCTATTGACAAAATTGCACGACCTAGCTTGCATAATGACAAATCTTATCGTGCTTTAGTAGGATCGACAGCACCAAAATCTGAATCGATTCAGTATAAAGAGGCCTTCATGGTGTTCCACATGTTAAATGGACTGAGAAAGTAAGTAGATATTATGAATAGGATAGAAAACCTTCAATTTGCAGTGATTGTCAAATTCACTTATGATATGGCAGACATGGAGGAATTGGGAACGCTTATTCCTCAACAGTGTAATAATCTTAAGGCTGATAATCAAATTGGTTTTATTTGACCAACTACATTACATTAATCTTATATCTAAAAGAGCCTCCAAGGATGGATACTTGTATCTTATGCGCACACTCATGTATGATTCAAGGTTCAAATTTAATGAAGAAACAACAAAAGCTCTAGCATGGGTATCTTTTCCCAACCTTTTACCTACCTACTTTGATAAAAAATGTCTGTTTTCATTAGCATCGGCAGAAGGTAAACCAATGCAACTTGACTTGGCCAGGATTAATAAAACTAGACCAAGTTGTGCTATGATAAAAATTTTGGTAGACTTAAAAGGCGATTTCCCAAATCAATTACTATGGTTACTGGTAAAATGGAGGATATAAACACTTCATTTTTTTTTTAAAAGAAAACTGCCAATTTTTCTGATTCATGTAAAACATATTCAATATCATTTACACACAAAAAAAATAAAAAATAAAAAATCAAGGTTAAACTTCTGTAGTACAAATAATTTGCTTTCCTGTTAAGTCTAGTTATGGAATAACCGAGAAAAGATTCCTGAAGAATTAGATTGTATGAAGTTAAAATCATAGAGGTGGATAGAAATACGATACAAAGGAAAAGTAGGCCTCCGGTTGTAGCTACTGTTCGTTGTGAGATCTTGGATGCAAGCATGCTTCCACCTATCACTGCCACTGAATTACATATAGTGTGTCCTATTGTTGCCCCAACAACAACTCCAATTGCGTTTTTGTGTGTAGCTAGAGCAATTGTTGCCAGAAAGTTCAAGATAAAGGCCTCCAAAAATATGGGTGTAAGGAATCTAGAAAAGAATCGCCTCAAAGCTGCTTTTCCCTGTCCAGCTTCAAGTTTCTCTTCCGCTTCCTCTACTTCTTTTTTCTATGAATCTCCATGCAATGTAGAGAAGTCGAAGACCGAAGAAGAGGATAAACAACTGTAGCGGCACTATTTGTATGCTTCCTTGATATCAGATTTTGCACTATCCTCCCAAGCCCGGTAGAAAGTATAGTCATGACAAACAAGGCACTGAGCGCACCCGATAAAACTGATTGATTTGGGGTGACACATTAACTTCAGAGCTGCTATTATAAATGTCTCATCACCAATCACGCTGACAAGAATCATTGACAAACTAGCAGAAAAGGCATCAAGAGTGCCAAGATTAGAATCCACATCCAGACCAAAATCAATAGAATCTGGATCGTCACCCCTCACAGCACCAGTCTTAATTTTCTCGACTATAATTTTGCTCCGCCTCCCCAGATCTTTGAACCGTCCACCTAACTCAACAATTTGAGTTTCATCCCCAGCTTCCTGAGCATCAGATATGATTATGTTCCTTTTTATTGTGATGTTTGTAAAATGCAAGGGCATAGTACTCGGGAGTGCAGACATCATAAGTCAAGGAAGGGGGGGGGGAGGGGGGGGGGGAATACTATGCTCCAGAAACAAATAACACAGAAAAGGAGAGTGAAGTTCATAAAAAAACTAGGGTACATCAACATGTTTATTAAATTCAAAAGGGGAAAGCAAAAATACTATTCAGTGGAAAAGTTATGGAGATTTGTATGACACGTTAACACCCATGATGACTACATGGTTTTTATGGAGACTTGAGTTCATATGAACTCCATCCCTACATCATTGTTCAATACTACTTCCAAAATATACTTTAGCTTATGCTTTTAAAATAACTTTCTTTCTTTGGGTTGAGATAATTGCTCAACACTTAACTTTAAAAAGCTCTCTTGGAATCAATGTTCCCTTTTCTTGTTCAAAACTCTTTTGAAAAATTTTAGTTTCCTCTTAACCTAAATGTGAAAACATTTATAAACTTTTAAGGATTACTTAGTTCCCTAAAACTTTTGAGAAATGAACTCAACTTTTTAGCTTAACTTGAAAATTTGAGTCTTAATCAACTCTTTGGAAATACTTAGTTCCCTTATATTTCTTTGAAGGAAAGACTTCAACTTGTTACTCTTTACTTTAACTTGAAACTTGAGTCTTAAAACGAAGTTAAAACGTTTAGTAAAGATGTTATATTCTAGGTGTTTTGATGATCCTCACAAATGCGGGGACCTGGTTCCTGGCAGAGTGCTCTCGTCCAGATACAAATGGGGTACAGTCATAAAAGCTGTCATGTCAGGTGGTAGGTGAAAAGTGCAGTATCCTACACCAATAAGAAGAGCGGATGAGATTGTATGTTTCAGTATCTCACAAATGCAGGGACCTGGTGCCAAGCAGAGTTTCCTCCATCGGATACATAATTGGTTACAGCTGTAAAGCTGTCACGTCAAAGGTTGGTAAGGCGTCAGTGTACTACACCAATCAGAATGGAGGAGGGTGTTTGTCCAACGGATAATAACTCTTTATGTTTGA
>NC_028645.1:12318241-12349840 GCF_001406875.1 Solanum pennellii | reverse complement strand
TTTTACCCTAATTATCATATAATTCATTATGATAAAAGTAACCCATTATTTATTCCAAGGTTATCTCCTTTAACCCCCCAAGTAAATAAATTATTAAACTTACCCCACTAATTTCATAAAGTTTGTCATGAATAGTCCAAAGCACCCCTTTAAAACCTTTAGCAGAAAAAATCTGACCCAGTTGGGGTTACGCAACCTGTGACGGTCCGTCGTGTCTATGACGGTCCGTCCTGCAGTTCTGTCGTGAAGTTCAGAGAGTTAAATTCAGTAAACGGTTTGTGACGGTCCGTCGTACCTACGACGGTCCGTCCTGCAGTTCCGTCGTGAAGTTCAGAGAGTCGATCTCAGTACCCAGATTACAGAGTTGAAGTGTTTTGGAATGAAGACCCTCGACGGTCCGTCGTGACCATGACGGTCCGTCGCGTGATCCGTCGACTCAGTCAGTTATTTTCAAAATAATTTTACTGCTCGAACCTACTAAACAGGTTGTTATAAAGACGGTTGTAAATCCTGTGCAACAGGTCGTGGTTTTACTCCCTTGAGCAAGGAGGTTTCCACGTAAACTGCTTGTGTTGTGTTCTTTATATTGTTTAATCTTCCGCACTGTTCTTGCTGTGTCAAGGGACCTGGTCCATTGACTGGTAGTGGTCGCACATTTATCAACTAGTGGTATCAGAGCAGGTGCTCTCTATCTGGTTAACACCAAGAGAGAAGTTCCTGCGAGAAATGGCGTCACTACTAAATAAGCAAAGAAATCAGTCTCCCACAAGACCTCCACTGTTTGATAGTAAGCTCTATAAATATTGGAAGATTCGGATGAGAGACTATCTCATGGCTGAGGATAGTGAAGTATGGGACGTCATATGTAAAGGTCCTTATGTGCCAGCTATGGAGGTTAAAGATGGAGAGGTCACAAGAGTCATTCCCAAAACTAGAAAACAATTTAATGACTCTGACAGACTATTAGTCCAGAAAAATCATAAAGCAAGGAAGCTATTGTTGTGTGGCCTTAGTGTAAACGAATACGATCTGATATCATCTTGTGAATCAGCCAAGGAAATTTGGGATCTGTTAAAAACAACTTATGAGGGCACTGAGGAAATAAGGAAATCTAAGCTAGATCTCTTTTCTACTCAGTTTGAAGATTTCACCATGAATGATGGTGAACTCATTCATGAAGTGCGCACCAGATTCTCCAACATCACAGATGAGCTCATGTTCCTTGAAGAACCTGTTCCTATTGTCAAGACTGCAGAAGGTAAAGACAAAGAAGGGGACCAGGTCTGTCCCAAGATAAGCAGAAGAGAAGTCTTCTTCGGGGCAGTAAAAAGAGAAATGGCTGCATGGGAAAAATCCTCAAGTGATTCAGATGATTCAGAAAACACAGATAATGTTTTCATGGCAAAGTCAGACGAGGAAGATTTTGATGAAAAGGTAACTCTATCTTATTTCAAGCAAAACTTGAATACCTTTTCTACTAGTAAGTTGAGAAAGCTGGCTATTGTATTACTTGATCTGATAAGTGAGATGACAGATGAGAAGGTTCTCATAAACAACAGCCTAGACATCTTTCAAGATGGAAAAATTGCTATAGTTGCCCAAATATCTGATATTAAAAGTCAAATGGTTGTTCTAGAAGCAGAAAATCTAGAACTGATGGAAAAGATAAAAGGGGCGACTACTACAATTTTTAAAAGAAAGAATGAGGTTAGCAGATTGCAGCTGGAGCTTGAGAATAAGCTGCACACTGCCGAAATGAAGACCAAAATTGCATTAGAAAGAAATCTTGAGTTAGAGAGGGACCTGGTCCGTGCAAAAGAGGAACTGGAAGAATCTCTCAAATGGACCAATTCCTCTAAGATTCTTACAAATCTGATCGGTCAAGACAACAACAGTAGAAGAGGGTTAGGCTGTGACAAGATAAAATCCTCCTCCAATCCTCGAAGCAAAAATGTTCCTGATGCTGACAATCTGTTGTCTGAGAATTGTGGTCGAGATGGAAATCTTAAGAGAGATCGTCCAATTTTTGAAAAATTTGAAGGAAGTTCGTCAAATTATTCCAAACAGCGGAAAAGAGCTAAAGAAAGGCATGTGAAGTTTGTCCGATCTGAAAATAATCAAGAAAAGAAAGAAAAGGGAATTGGTCTTCATGCTAAATTTGTCAGATCCGACAGTAATGTGGAAACGGAGCGCAAGGGACCTAGTCCTCGCTATCGTTTTAGCAAGAACACTTTGCCCCCTTGGATAGGAAGGTTTCTTGTTAAGCCTTTTTACAGTTATTGGGAACTCTGTTTGAAGTGGGTTCCTAAGTCTAACAAGTAATTCTGGTGCAGAAGAGAGGAAGCAGTCAGTGTTTGTTTATAAATAGCAGATGCTCAAAACACATGACTAAGAAGGTTACAAAACGTCCTCTCTCTCAAGACACTTCAAGGTGGAGGTGTCTCTTTTGGCGAATGGCAAGAAACGCTACACTATTGGTGTAGATTTGTGATGAATGAAATGAAGCTAAGCTCTTATCAGATAACTGTTTTGTCACAAACTTGCTCTCTCGGGCGATGATTTTGATAGAAAAGAGATGCAAGAACATGTATATTGCTGATCTGTTTACTGCTCATTGTGGTAGTCTCACTGAACTTAATGCTCAAGGTATGACACAAACCTGTGTCAGGGGACCTGGTCCAGTCTGCATAAAATAATATTTGCAAATGACAAAGGTTGTGATGATGATGTTAAGGAGAAGCAGATCAGACCTCCTTCAGGTGAAATATGCAGACTTTGAATCTTTCAAGAAACTTTCGACTGAAGTGATAAATGGTACATGTTTGTGACCAAAATGATGATAATGAGAAGTTTGTTCTCAACATTGATAAAAGAATAATTGTAGTACACTCTTCCTCCAGCAAGGCTTATCAGGGGTATACTAAAAATGGTCATGTGTTTATTGATGAGTCTAGAAGACTTTAGAAATTGCAAGGAAAGAAGTTCCTGAGATAGAAGAGTTGCTTCAGAATCAGAGAGATGGTTTAAATAGTGAGCTTGCTGAAGAACATCCTCTTCATGAATCCAACAATCTCAAAGAAGATGATGCAGATGATGAACCTGATGAGGGACCTGGTCCTCTAGACAGTTCTGAACAAAGATGATGCAGCTCAAACTGATAATGTGAATTTTGAAGGTGAGAATGAAGAAGCTAATCAAGCTCAGTTTGAAAGAAGCAAACTCTGATAGTCGGTTTCCCAACAAGCTGATCGGTTGTCCAAGTTGCTCCTCAACAATGTCTTCAAGAGAGGTAAAATTGTCAAAAACTCTTCTTTTTGAATTCAATATGCAAGGAACTGCTGATCATTCAGGTACATATTGATGATATCATCTTTGAGGCAATATTTGAGGTGTTGTGTGAATATCTTATTTCTATTTCACTATTGAAAGTAAGTGTCGAAATAAGCATAATGGAAGAATTAAATTTCTTCTTAGAGCTACAGATTTAGCACACCTTGAAAGGTACCCTCGGTTGTCCAGAAAAGCACATTAATAAGCTATTCAAATGGCGTAAAATATTTGATGTTAAGACAATGCTAAAGAGGGATAATGTCATCATGAAGCTTTGTAAGAAGGAAGATCAAGTGTATGACATCTTCACTGAAGCTCTAAGCACGGACCAGTCGAATACTCTCATAGGAGCTTAGCTACAGAGAAAAATACAACACAACATTCAGGGGTCATTGATGTCTGATCAAAGAAAGAACCTGGTACCAGTTCAAAGAAGCTGCTGAAAGAGTTTCATATTTGGGTGTATAGACAATTCATACTTTCTTGGGCACTAACTAGAAGCTGGATGTTGATCAATCGGGTTCAAAGACTCTAATCATGTACAAAGGAAAATATTTTGAAGGCTGCTGAGAAAATCTTAAGTCATCTGAAGAAGATAGAGGACCTGGTCCTATTCTGTCCATCGGGAGACTTTTTGATTTGTAGTACATGGTGTTGTTGATTATGCTAAGTATCAAGCTGATAGATTGAGTACCTCAAGAGTGGATTATGTTCTGCGCTGATCTTTCACTCATGTGGAATTAAAAGGCAAGATTCAATTGCTCTTTCATCATTTGAGGTAATAAATGTAGCAAGTGCAGCTTGATGGGGTCAACTCTTGTGGATCAGGAAACATCTTGAAGCTCATAAAAATCTGGCTGAATTAATCAAGATGATGATGGAAATGCTAAAACCTTATTGAATGGATCGTACATGAAGCAATCAACTCTTTTAATGACTATGAAAAGGGAGCAGGTATCCTTGCTTTTCGGTTATGTATGTTTTAGCAAATTCAGTTTCATACCTTTTGTAGGTATACACACATGGAAAAGGGGATGAAGAAAAAGGGAGGTCAGGGTAGATCTAGGCAATGACATTCAAACTACAGAGAGGGACCTGGTCCTTTCTCGAAGGTTAGCAATCTTAACATTGCAGTTTGAATTATGCATGAGAACCATTGAAAATGCCACATGTCTGTCCTTCAGGAATCTGACTGTTGTCTCATCTTTTGAGTGCCAAAATGATACCTTATTTTCTCTTTCTTTATATTCCATGTTTCTTTCTATTTCCCCAGAAAAATTGAGTTGTCTTCCAAATATCAAGGTGCTTCAAAATTTTCTTTTCTCTTCTTTTCAAACACACTTCAAATTGTTAACCCCTTGATTCTTGCTGGAGAATTCTTTGATGAAAATGTTTTAAGTGTGAAGAGGGATCTGGTCCTCCATGAAAAATGAAGAAGTGGAAAAGATGATGCTCAAAAAGGAGAAGTTGATATTCTGAGAACTCAAAGTTTTCTGAAGAGGAAGGTGTTAAAAATAAAAATCTTCTTGATTCCTCAATTGTTGATCATTCATCTCGGAGGCCTTGAGTTGTTTGTGTTACCAATCTTTCTGTTATGAAAAACTCAGGCTGGTGTTGAAAGCTATGACAGTTGCTCGTGTTAACTGGAATAGTGAAATGGGTTGTTTAAAAGTCCAGCTTCTGAAACAACACTATCAGAGGGACCAGGTGCCAACAAAAAAATAAATAATAAAAATTGGCGGCCCTGGAGGTTAAACATACAGGTTGGGCTGCACATCATGTTGTACGCTAAGAGAAGATTCTTGAAATCTTATGCTAGGGATATGCTCTACTAATTCTATTCTTTCAATCCCTTGCCTCTAAATCATCCCTTCTCTTCCTACCTCTCTATGTCAGTCCTCATTTATCTCTTGGGCATTGTTCTGGTTTTCATCTGTAATCATACATGCAATGCTTTGATGACTGATCTTTTGTTTATGGATGTTAAATGTCTTATTTCTACTGACTTGTCTCATTACTTTATGCCTTTTTGCTCATGCTCTGTGTTGCCCAAGTGGCCATGAATTTGCAAGAACTATATTTCTATCAACTTGGTTTACTACTTTAACCCTTTTTTATGATGTCAAAAGGGGGAAAGTTGTTAAGGTAAGGTATGAGATCAATAGTGTTATAACTGCTTGAAGAAGACATGGTCACATCGATAGGAGGAATCAATGGTAGCTACTTGAAGAGATATGGTCATGCTGACAGGGGGAATAAATGCTTGCTACCTGACGAGGACCTGGTCCTGTCGATAGGGGGAAGAAGATGTTTGTCATCATCAAAAAGGGGGAAGATGATATGTTGATGTTTTGATAATTTGACAAACTTTAGGGATGATTAAACTCCAGTTACCCCAAGAATTTATTTGATAGGGGGAACTGATGAATAAGTATGTCATCATCAAAAAGGAGGAAAATGCTATGTTGATATTTTGATGAGTTGACAAACTTCGAGATGATGAAACTCAAGTTACCCTAAGAATTCTTTTTGATAGGGGGAACTTGTGAATAAGTATGTTATCATCAAAAAGGGGGAAAATGTTAATTCGAAGTTGAGTTAGATGATAGCTCGAACTTGATATGAAGTTTTGATGATTTAACAAACTTATCGATCTAACAAGGAACCAAATCCTTGTTATTGGAACTGCTGACAATAAGATGAATGATAAACTCAGTGTGAGGTATATTTGTGTGCTATCATCAAAAAGGGGGAAAATGTTATATTCTAGGTGTTTTGATGATCCTCACAAATGCGGGGACCTGGTTCCTGGCAGAGTGCTCTCGTCCAGATACAAATGGGGTACAGTCATAAAAGCTGTCATGTCAGGTGGTAGGTGAAAAGTGCAGTATCCTACACCAATAAGAAGAGCGGACGAGATTGTATGTTTCAGTATCTCACAAATGCAGGGACCTGGTACCAGGCAGAGTTTCCTCCATCGGATACATAATTGGTTACAGCTGTAAAGCTGTCACGTCAGAGGTTGGTAAGGCGTCAGTGTACTACACCAATCAGAATGGAGGAGGGTGTTTGTCCAACGGATAATAACTCTTTATGTTTGATACTTTTAGCATGACAAACACCATATTATATTCATTCATCCAAAGAAGGAAGTCAGCCAGCAAGCCTTTTCAAGAACTCATATAGAAGTTTGCAAGGGACCTGGTTCCCGCAAGCAAGGGACCTGGTACCCGCAAGACTGCGACGTGAAAAGGACGAAAAGACAACTGTCAGAAAAGCTATCATCTCTGATGCGGTAGGTGCACAGCTTTTCCAACAGCGGGCCTTCAGCCAATGGGATGACTTCAACGAATTTGTGGGAATTTATATTATCTCTTTCCAACAAACACAAATTCAAGACTTGGCAAATTAAACTTGGATTTTCTCTGAAAATTCACAAGCTTGAACAGAAGACCATCTTCAAGGAAGAACATTGCTCAACTCAACAGAAGGACCTGATAGAGTAAAGAAGAATCTTTGTTGTATTTAGAGCTTTGTGTCTATGTACTTACATTGTAAATCTGTTCCTAATCTATAAAGGATTCAGATATTTATTTTGGGTTTGTAAAAGTCTAAATCAGTTAAGGCTAACTGATTTAGTGGGCAACATTGGTTTGTTGCTTAGTCAAATTCTAAGTCATCTAGAGTTAGGTGGTTTAGTGGGCGGTGTTGTATCCGCTTAGGCTCTTCAAGTAATAGGTAGATTACTTGATCGTGAGATTAATAACTTTTTCTCACATTGATTGTCACTGGGTTTCGCTTTTTCTTGAGAAGATTAGTGAAGACGGTTGTAAATCCTGTGCAACAGGTCGTGGTTTTACTCCCTTGAGCAAGGAGGTTTCCACGTAAACTGCTTCGGTTGTGTTCTTTATATTGTTTAATCTTCCGCACTGTTCTTGCTATGTCAAGGGACCTGGTCCATTGACTGGTAGTGGTCGCACATATTACAACAAAAGACTCTTGAAAACCTTTAAGAACTTTGCTTTGACTTACTTCTTAACTTCTAGACTTAACTCTTAACTTCTTTGACTTTGCCTTAGCTTTTCTTGAATTGGATGATGGATTCAAGGTTATGATTTGTGTTTTTTGATGATTTCTAGGTGTTTAGAAATCATTTAAAGTAGTTAGAATCTTTGGAAGGTGTTAATATACCTTAGAACGACTTAATAGGGCTAAACTACAAAAACTGCGCGAAAAATATCGATTTGGGCGCATTCGAGGCGCGCCGCGCAAGCCTCAAGAGACTGGGCTCATTTTGGGCGCACCACCTCAGCCTTCCTGGCGCTATGGGGGTGCGACGCGCCTGGCCCTACCCAGGTGCGTCTGATAAGTTTTTCAACTCGTTTTCTGATCTCAAATCTTCTAAACACCCATAGTTCTATTCCCAAACCCTTGGGGATCATCAATACCTAGTAGATCTAACTCGAAAAACAATTTGAAAATTATGAATCAACATCAAGGGGCATTCAAACAACTCAACCAATAGGGATTCAACAAGATTCATCAAGAACTTCACATACTAACATGTAAATAACTCAAAATCGCAAAATTGAAACAAGTTGGTGTGTAGGTGAACTAACCCAACACGAAAAGATCTCACATACCTTGTTAAAGATCACCCCTAACGAATTTCACTCAAAATTTCTTGGCATTCTTGGTGAATCCTTGTTCTTTCTCCCTTTCATTCTTCTATTCTCTCTTCTCCAAAACCTAAGCGTAAAGTTAAACTTTCCATTCTGACTAAAACTTGTTTTTACCTTAAATAAATCCCTAAAACAAAATAGAAAATAAATTGGTGAAAAGACTAGTTTGCCCTTCTTTAAATCCAAATTGGGGCTTTACTCAGTCCAATAATCCAACTTTCGATGGACATATCTCCCTCATACCGTATCGAAAATGCGCAAACTCGGCGGCATTGAAAAGATCTTTCTAAGGGATTTCCAACCATATCAAGAACTACCTCTACTTAATCCTCATGTAGGAGTGATAAATGTTTGAAAATGATCAAAACTCACATTCTTAAATTTTTTTTCCAGATTTCCCTTTTCTTTCAAAAGTGATTATTTTTAGTTTCTTAGCTATTTCGAGTTACGAGATGTTACCTATATGCACCCCAAAATTTATATGGTAAGGGCATCAGCGTCCTAAAAATATAATAGAAGATATTAGATACCATGTATGATAGTTCTGGGGTAAATTTATTCTTTTTTCAAAACGTTGATATTGCTAGTTGAAGAAGCTTCACAACCACTTTTTGTAGTTGTCAGGTAAGTATTTTTGCTCCCTTTCTTTTCTTTTAAATAATTAGGGAAAAAAATTATGCTTCAATAAATAAATGGATAAATTACTTATATACACAACTTTGCTTATTTTATTCTCATTTTAATTTCTCAACTTTTTAAAAATATTTCATAAATCCCTTATTACTCTCAATTCTTGAAAATTTCAGACATATAAGATCAATCAGTCAAAATTCACGTTTAATACTCCCCTTTTCACACCTCTTTTCTCTCCTAAATTCACTCCACATTCTCAGCAATTACAATTTTCAAATTAATTTGATTTTTTCAAAAGAATTCTCTCTCCCAAGTCAATCAATTTCAAACTTGTGAATAGGTATGGTTTTGTCTTCTTCATTGTTGTCTTCTTCTATTTATTTTTCTTGATTTTCTTCTAATACATATTGGCTAGGCCCCTTCATTTAGTATTGGGGTTACTCAACTAAATTCTTCTAATACTAATATGAGATATTAGGGTTCATCTTGTCCTGCTTTAAAATGTTACTTCTGGTAGACTTGTTGAAAATGTATTGACAAAGTTTTTATTGTGCAATGGACTACCACAAATGCAGCAACAATCTGATACATTATCGATATGTTGAGAAGGAGAAGCAGATATGATCGTTGTTTTCTTTTCAATTTTTTCTTATTCATCTTTTTAATATATGTGTGGATTCAGATTTTTAATGCATGTAGTTATTTTTATTTTCTTAAATTAATATATATGCTTTCTTTTCAACATTATGATACATTACAATCTAATCATGCTAAATATATCACATTCAAATTGTATAATTATCATGCATCAATTGTTGTTATGCATCTGTAGTGTTTAGTTTTTGCTCAGACTTATTTAAATTAGAAGACTATGTGCATGTACACATTACTCAATAAATATACTTGATACATAAATTTTATGATTCTATAGACAAAGCATCATGTATCAAATTAATTGATAAGATGTAATTTAGGATCTTATAATGAGATTTATGCAAATTATACTAATATTATTCATTATTTGAGGAGTTGTTGTAATTTTTGAATTTATTGATACAAAAGTAATGTTCAATAGTAGTGGACATTTTTGTATCATGTATGGAGTTGTTATAACTATGTGAAGTAATTGATACAAAAATAATGTTCATTGTTATATCATTCAAAATCTGCACTATTAGAGTGTGTATCAAATACACAAACTTTACTAAAATATATCAAATACACACATAAGATATATGAAAAAATTACTAATTTAATTGTAATTCATTATTCGTATAATGTTTAAGTGATGGAGAATTTTTGTATCATGTTCAATTAGTGAGCATTTAGTATGAAATATAAATATATGTCAGATTTTATAGATCATCAATTTGTATTGAGCATTAGTTATTCTTTTTATCATTATGAATCAACGATACATTAAGGTACTTTGTAGTTACGATTATGTATCATATGATTAACTTGACATGTTTCTCATACTTTTTATAATTACTTTTGTGAGTTCCTTAGTAACGAAATCAGCATCCCGTCAAATGATTTCCGAGTTGATTATCTTCACACAAGATATAAAACATTATTATGGAGATACAGTACTGAAAAGGCTAAGTCAAAGCGATAAAGATGATCCTCCAAAGCTCAAGGGTCATTTTACTCCACCGCAACAAGATGATTTGGTTAATGTTGAATAGCAATCACGTATCAATGAATAAACACTCTTTGCTTATTTTTTTTAAGACAATCTTACTTAAGTTTTAGAATGTTACCCTAAAATTGTTTCATATTATGTCTGAATTTGAATATATTTGTTTTTAATTATATCATGTAATTTTTTATATTTTGTATTTTAATTATAGTGATCTTGAGATGTCATAATGACAAGTATCATATTCATAACTCTTTTGATTTAAATGTCATTATAAAGAACTCATTAGTTATGACATAATGTATATGATACGATAGATATAAGTCAGAACAATGTATATATTGTAAACACTTATGTATCATATACACTAAACTCTTTATCAGAATGTGATATGTATCATATACACTAAACTCTTTATCAGAATGTGATACATTCAAATTTGATTTTTTCAAAATACATGTCACGAATTATTTATCAGATACATCATTGATACATAGAGATGAAAAAAGGTGATGTATCATTCACATTTTCTTAATTACTACAATTGCTTTATACATTTTAATTGATATATTAACATTGTCTATCAAATACACAATATTAACCTGATACAATTTATACAAAATAGTAATTTACATATGTTAGTTATATAAATGTATCCGACACAACTCCTTGTTAATCCCTTTATTGCATACATCATAATATATAATCTAATATAAAATAATGATCACAGCATAACTCACGAAATTACTATACACACTCTTTGTTTACTATTAATGTATCATAACTTACATATTCATATTAAGAGTAGAAACATAATTTTTTCAGATGTAGAAACAACGTAATGTATCAGATTTCAAAGTGAGCTATCCAACCCCATGTTTCTTTACTTCGACGTACGAACTTATTACTCACACATCATTCCTAGTAATCAATGGAGAAGAATTACTTTATATCATATATCAGATTTCAAATTTTTTTTCTTAATGCATCAATATGCAATTCTGCTGCAATAGCTGAAATAAGTTGATGAATGAAATATTTTCACCAACGACGATCTCTTCACTTTTGTATCATTCGTAACTGACCTCGTAAATCCAAATTTTTTAATGCCTCAACAAAATCAAAATATTCATTATGAATGTTTTATTTCGCAAAATAAAAATATTTTTTTATAAGTTTAGGATTGATTTTAAGAGTCACCACTTAATTTTATAGAAAAATTAAGAAAAACCGTTCTTCCAATTGACTAAAATAGAAAATCATTTGAAAGAGTTCAAAAAGGGGTTCGGAAATTCTTATTTATATTTTAGGAAGGTTTTTACGACACCTAAAATATTCGATAAATCGCGATTATCCGGCAACTAACTTTATTTGACTAGAGTGTTTTTATTTGAATTGAAAATATTTAGAAATTGTTACAAGGGGAATACTAGCCTATCTTCTAAGTGAATTATTTGACTTGCAAATTTACTTAGTTAAATTCATTTAGTCATGCTTGATTTAGTTAAATCGTTAAAACAAAATAGCGTCTTGTGGGGAATTTGAGTTTTTTAATCCTAAGCCTAACGACAAATAATGACAAAAACACATAACCGACAAAGTAAGAGAGAGAGAGAGAGAGAGAGAGAGAGAGGGGGAGAGTTGGGTCCAAATCCAATTTTTGCTCGCCTGGATCGATATTTGAACCCATTTTGTTTTGGGGTCTTAAGCCCAATCGATTTGGTACCTATCCTAAATTCTAGCAAAAATGATAAATACAAAAATGACAAGGACTTATGCCCCAAAATAACAAAATACAATATTTAAAAAATATAAATTTGGGCTCTCTAGCCCAATCTCTCAAATTTTCTCGGCCTGTAGGTCGCTTTCTTTCAACTTGAAATCTGTACGTCGATTTTACAGGTTGATTGATCCGGTGAAAGAAATAAGTTGGGAGGCCTCCATGGCCCAAGGAAAATGCGAGGGAGAAGTCCAATAATATTCCCAAACCGTATTAACGATCCCAAAATAATAAATGTTGGCATGGAATTATAACTTAACACCTTAAGGGTTTCATGAATCGGAGAATATAATTTGGTTAGGCCCAAAATATATTCGATCAACCAACATATACTGTAAACTTCATTAGTTGCAGTCAACTAAGCCACAAAATCATTCTCTCATCTCTGTAGACTAGTGCAGAAACCAAATAACATGAGACCCAAACTACTCGCAAATGGTCGTTAAACTAAAGAAAAATCAACATGCTGCAACTTGTAGATACACCTATGTATCATAACTTAACAGGCTAACGCAACTTGTAGATACACCTATGTATCATAATTTAACAGTCTCACGCAACTTGTAGGTACGAATAACAAACAATACCTAAATGTTATCGTAGAATCAGATTATAAAAGTTCCAACTAAATGCTTAGACCCATGCAGGTTTTAGCATTCTAACAAGAAGGAAAAACCAAAAAAGTGAACATAAATTGGTACTAAGACAAGATCAATGAAGAGAAATATCAATCCAAGAAAAATCGATGAAACTAAAATCATAGCTATTTCTTGAGCATTAGGAAGTTCAAATTATCCGAAGATCTCATACCCAACTGAGCAATATGGCCTAAAACAACACAGAGAGATGCTGCCAAAATTATTTTTTCATTTTTTCATTATTATTATTTTAAAATATAACCAAAGAAAGAACAACCCAAGCTAAAACATTATCCTTTGGGCAGCAGAACAACTAAAAAGGGAAATCGAAACCTTTAAGCGTATATGAGAGCAAATCTCAAGAATACGCCTAAGGACAGCGAGTTATCCATCTAGACACTTTAAACTCAATAGGAAACATGAAAAACACTGGAAAGTTTTGATAACTTTTACTTTTTTAACACGAGGGAAAATATTTAAAGGAATAGTCCGTTTGGATGGGCTTAAAAAAACAACTTTTAGAAAGTATTTTTAAAAGTGCTGAAATTTATTTTTAAAATAATTAGTTATGTGTTTGGATAAAAGTGTTTCAGTTGAAAAAAAGTTGTTGATGTGTTTAGAAAATAAGTGCTGGTAAACACCTGAAATACCCTTAAAACTGTTAACATTATAAAAAATTGATTATTTAAGGTTTTTATACTTACAAAAATTAAAACAATATTAATTTATATTTTACATCCATAAATAATATTTTCTATAATTCACATATGAAAACAAAACAAGGCACGAACAAATCGAATTCGACCTATATTCAGCTATGCAGATTTAAAGTGGAGAACAACAAAAAGAAACGACTCGGCCAAGGTCTTAATCATGGGTTCAAGAGCATGATTTTGATATTAATGTAAGCATTTTGAGCAGACAATAGAAGTATAACATCAACAACTATAACAGTCTAAAAGAAACTCGAAAAGAAACATGAGCGACATAGCAAGACACTAATGTGGAGAGATATCCCTCACCAAGATACAATTATGAAACAAAGACAATAGGCGGTATCAGTCGAACCTCAACACTAACTAGACTTAAAATCTGCATTACAACTTTTCAGACGAATTTCTACCTAATCTGACCAACTAAAATCTAATTACAGAACAAAGAGAGGGGATCATGGGACAGAATTATGCAAGACCGAATGTAACCACAACACACTAATATCTAAGTAGTGACAAGCCTCGTATGTTAACAAATTGGAAGGTGGCATAGTAGGACAAACTCAACCCCCCCCCCTCCCCTCAAGTTGGAGGTGGGAAACTCACAAACAACTTATGCAAAAAATTAGAAAGTTTGGTACTTGGCAAGGCCTTGGTCAGAACATCCGCTAGTTGATCCGTAGTTGGAATGTGATGAAGTGCAACTAGACCTTCTTGTAGCTTGTTTCTAACAAAATAGCAATCAACTTCAATGTGCTTTGTTCTCTCATGAAACACAGGATTCTTGGCAATGTGAACAGCGGCTTGACTATCAGAAAACACACGTATGGGCAAAAAACATGTCAAGTTCAGTTCTGTCAACAACCTCTCCAGCCACACTATCTCCCCTAACACTTTTCTAATGGCTCTGTATTCTGCCTTAGCTGAAGATAAAGATATGGTTGTTTGCTTCTTGGATCTCCCATCAAAACTACATAACCACTTACTGACTTCCTTGTATCAGGGCATGCAACCCAATCTGAGTCACAATATGCAGTTATTGAACAGTCTGCATTTTTGGACAAATATATACCTAAAGAGGGATCATTCTTCAGGTATCTTAAGACATGGTATGCAGCTTTGAGATGTGGTTCTCTGGGATTTTGAAGAAATTGACTAAGATGTTGAACACTAAAAGCTATATCCATCCTTGTGGTAGTCGAAAAATTTAGTTTGCCTACCAACTTCCTGTAGTGTGTAGGATCTGTCGATAATAGGCCCTCACTTGCTTTGAGTTTGACTGTGGATTCAAGAGGTGATATCACTGGTGTATAGCTTGAACAATCAAATTCCTTCAGTAAATCTAGTGTGAACTTTCTCTGAGAAATTATGACTCCAGAATCTTGATACAATATCTACAAACCAAGAAAATATTGAAGTCTTCCCAAGTTCTTGATCTTGAACTTATCATGGCGGTAACCCGTTAGTGAAGTGATTTCTTCAGCATCAGTGCATGTCATGATGATATCATCAACATAAACAGTAACAAACACTAACAAACTTCCAGTTTTTCTATAGAATGGAGAGTAGTCACTCTCTGAATGAGAATAACCTCTTGAACACAAAACTTGTGCCAGCTTGCCATACCATTGCCTGCTTGCCTGTCAGTCCATATAAAGACTTTTTAAGTCTGCAGACTAGTTTTGTGTCACCTATCATGAGACCTAGAGGTGTGTCCATACATACTTCTTCATGCAAGTCTCCATGGAGAAATGCATTATTCACATCTAATTGATATAAGTTCCATCCTTTCTTAATAGCCATGCTTATTAAAATTCTGATTGTAGTCATCTTAACTACTGGAGAGAAAGTCTCATTATAGTCAATGCCAGCCTGTTGAGTATAGTCTTTCACAACAAGTCTAGCTTTAAGCCTCTCTATTGTACCATCAGCCTTGTATTTGACCTTGTAAACCCACCAGCATCCAATTGCCTTCTTCCCTATGGGTATTCTAACCAGATCTCAAGTTTCATTAGCATACAACGCTTCAAATTCTGATGTCATTGGTGCTTGCCAAGCAGGATCAAGTGATGCTTTCTTATATGAACTTGGCTCAGTGTGAATAAGAAAACCTTTAACCATTTGTTGATTATCTTGGATGAGGCTTGTGATGATAAATGGGAAGTAGGAAATGCAAGGTGAGAAGATGGAGTTGATGATTGGTGTTGTAAGGAAGGCAACTTGTAAGTGTATTCTTTCAGGTAATTGGGAATGTTGTGTATTCTACTGGATCTCCTGAGATTTAAAAATTGAACTGGAGGTTGAGTACTGGTATTTGATGGAGAACAACTACTGGAAATTTGGTTATGTGTTTGTGGTGGGTCAGGGGCCAATGAATTGTGAGTGTATGATATTATTGAGGGTGTATGTGTAGGTAAATGTGCAGGATGTATATGTGCAGGCAATTGTACAGACAAGTTAGTTTTGGTGACATCAAAGGTGGTATCATCATCCAACACAGGCACTTTGTTAAAGATGTTATTAGTAGATTTCAACATGTTTGGATCAATATCTAAATTTCCTAATACTGCGCTAAAACTAGAATCAAACTCAGACAAAGCAAAAGGAAAAATATTTTCTTGGAATGTCACATCTCTGGAAACATGTATCTTCTTTGTACTCAAGTCTAGGACTTTATACCCTTTTGTGTTACAAGGGTATCCCACAAATATATAAGGTGTGGATCTTGGATCAAGCTTATCTTTATAGGTCCTTAATATAGGAAAACATAAAAAAAAAGACCTAAGATGAGAATAAGTGGGACATACGTGATGCAGTTTTCCAAAAGGTGTCTTGTTGTCCAGTACTGAATTAGAAAGCCTGTTAATCAAGTAAGTGACAGTTAAAATGCTTTCTCCCCAATATGTGGTAGGGTATTTGGACTGATATAAGAGTGCCCTAGCAACTTCTAAGAGGTGTTTGTGTTTTCTTTCCACAACACCATTTTATTGTGGAGTATAAGGGTAAATTCTTTGATGTATTATTCCTTTGGTTTGAAGGTATATATTGGTTTCATTATTGATAAATTCAGCACCATTGTCTGTTCTTATTGACTTGACAGTGGTCTTAAACTGGTTTTCAACAAGAGAAATGAAAGACTTTATTGTTTGAAGGGTGTTACTTTTGGAACTGAGAAGATGAGTTCATATTGATCTACTAAAGTCTCAATTATGGTCAAGAAGTACTTATAATTGTTGTGAGTTGGGACATGATAAGGTCCTCATAGGTTCATGTAAAGAAGGTCAAAAGAACTAGTGGTGGAAACCGTGGATTTGGTTGGAAAAGGTAGTTTAGCTTGTCTAGCCATGGGGCATATAATGCATGTGAAAGGTTGCTTAGGTGAGAGATCAATGGAAATACCCTTCATTTTTACAAAAGGAATATGTCCTAGCCTATTGTGCCATAAGTGGTTGTTTTATGAAAATATATATTGATAAAAAAAATAACTAAGTTTCGAAAAATCAATTATTCTTATGATTTAAGAGAAATCTATATTCCAAATTAACAAAGCCACCACTTGATTTTTTAGTAAATCAAGAAAACTTAAAGTTATTTTTTAAAAGATTTAAAACCGATAAAAGTTAATTGAAAATGGTTCGAAGTTCAAATGTACATTACGAGAAGGTGTTAGCCCCTCGGAATGCCCACTACTCGCGGTTGACCGACGATTTGACTAAAATATATTTAACCAAATCTTTTTTTTTAAAATAAATAAATAAGTTGATCTAACATAAAAAATAATAATTTATAATATTTGGTTAATTTTGAGAAAAATAATTAAATAAATGACATGTTAGTTTCATTTTATATATTTTTAGAGAAAGAGATACAAAAAAATGAAACATTTGACTTGAAATACAAGATATAAGAATTTTAACAAACTAGATTAATTAGGATTTATTTAATTCATTATAATTTGGAACTAATTTAGTCGAAAATCCAAGGAATCATTTTAAACTAATTAGAAAAGAAGAAGAGAGGATTGGACCAAGAAATTTGAACAAGAATTGAAAAAAAAGAATTTATACACTAACATAAAGAATATAATTCATCTTTTGGGGAATTTAATTAAGTTATCCTTAAAAGTAATTAGTAAATAAAGTGAGAGTTAGACAAATTAATAAATTGAAATAAAAAAAGAGTTAGAGAGGAAGGTTTGGGCCTTCTGGGCCTATTGCTGCGCGAAAAATTGGGCCAAAGCTGCTAATTTTGGACTTCAAAATCAATTTCTGTTTTTGTATACAAACGTTGTATATCAGTGTATCAAATTCATATATTAGCCCCATTTCCTGTATCTTGGGCTGTATACCGAATGTATGCTGCCCCAGATCAAATTTCCAGCATCTGTATAATTTTTGGAACTGTGCATCACATATTCCGACTGTATATCAGTTTATACAACATTATATTAGCCCTTTCTTAGGCTTTTGGAGACCTGCAAATTATTTTCCAGCAACATATTTGCTGCTTTTCGATCTGTACACCAGTTTAGAGGGGGCTTGACGCCTCGTATATGGTAGTATGAGCCTTTACGGCTCAACGAGAGGATGCGAATAGATGAAGTGAGGTCCATAAGGACCCGAAAGGAATTTTTTACATGCAATAAAATAGAAATGGGTTATCATATGAAATGATATAATAAACAAGATACATATCCTGAACGACAACAGATTTTACTAAAAGAAAGCTACTTCAAGGGGTTCAAATTGAAACGACACATGTGACTCTAAAGAAAAAGCAAATGAATCAAACTAAAGCTTACAAAGTTGATATCCAAATGTGACACTTAGACAGTAACATATATTTCATGTATGTTAAACAACTATGAGCACATTATATTTATGGAAGTACATAACCATTCATCAACAATTAGACTCAAAAAAAATGTAAAGGGAGCATGCTGCACATTTACCAAATAAACAACTCGTGCACAATTGAAACAATTCATTTTGATAAAATAAATATGATATGGATGCAATAGTTGGCTTATTAAGTTGGCAGTAATACAACTAAATAAGACTTAGGCATCTTTGCTTAGACAAATATAATAACAAAGAAGCCAATGCTAATTAAGAAAAGAAGCAGACCATTATAATTGATGCCATTAAAATGCAATATGAGACATGACAAACAGAGTAAAAAGCGAAATATGTATAGCACAAAGTTATGCTTGTTGAACAAGAGCAAAACAGTAGATAAAATTGTTAAACTATGCTACTTTTTTTATATGAAACTTTAGGCATGAATCAGAGAGGGAGTTCAACATATTTTTCCAACTTCACATGAAGAGAAGGGATAGGGTGCAAGCAACAAAATATTTTTCATACACTAAGGCATGTCTTTAAGGATAAACAAAAATGCATTAACACCTCAAACTTTAAGACTATAATCTTGTGGAATGATTTAGTCAACGGAAGCCATTGTAAAAGAACATAACTCATGCTTTGTAAATACACGCGAGAACAGGTCAATCACGAAAACTGAAAAAGAAACTAATTAGCAATATAAAACAAGCATAGACATGCTAAGAAGGAAAAAAGATCACATATTTAGAGAAAAATGTATGGCAACAACATCGTGGGATCTGAAAATGGGGAGGTAGACAAGCAGTTGTATCAAACAAATAATCAATAACACAACATATAACCTCCACATCATTCAGTCTTCAAGCTTTCACCTCATTTCTTAAGAAAAAAACAATATTAACGGTAGCAAAAATGAACAGAACTTTGAGGCTTAAAGCCAGCAAAACACAAGAAGAGATTCGAAACAGAGAGGCCACACCATTGAGCACAGATTCACGGAAGTTTTTAACTCGATATTGAAACTAACATGATGAGACGACTAAGAACAAGCGCGCCATATTATATACTACACAACAATTAATAGCCAACAAAAGCTTTTCAAACATTAAAAAAGAATCTCAAAATAGAAGAAAAGATGGAGAGAACATTATGAAGGAGAAGAAGATGACAATACCTTTTTCCGGGCAGCAAACTGGAACCAAGAGTTGGCAACGACTTCACCACAAATCTTCAATGAATGCCCTGAGAGAAAAATCCCAAGCTAACCTTCCAAGTATTATCGATTGAAGCTTATTTCTACGTATTTCGATCGATTGATGAACACAATATATGATTAGTATGTTTTTTTTTCTTGCTTCCTCTTTCCAGCCCCCCCCCCCACCCCCCAATAATGAAGATAAGAGCAGGTTTAAGTAGATGGAAATTAGGGCTGATTTAGGTGGGAAAACGGGTGAGGATGGGGTCCGATTCAAGATTTGAAATTCAAAATCTCTTCAGAGGAACAGGTTTGAAAGATGTCCATAGTACTAATTCCCAACGGAATTGAAAGGAGAGTCGTCCGATATCGACTCTAAGATTTCGCCTCCTCGCCTCGCTCTCTGCACAAGTACGCTGCCTTCCTCTGAAAATCGCACAACCAGACTGAGAAAGGGAAGCAGACGTGTCACGCGCGATCGAGTTCTAAGTTTGGGTCGTCGTTCTCTCACGCGTTGGGGAACTGTTCTGTGTAATCGTTGGAATTGGGTTGGGTCGGAGGGTGTATTGGGCTGGGAGGGAATAGGATTGAACCTGGGATGGGTCAAATTTGGGAAAAAAACACGAGACAAGGAGTTTTTTGGGCTTTGGTATTTATGAAAAATGTGAGGGAAAGGCCCAAAATTGATCTATTGAATGGTTTAAAGTATTTGATTAATAGGACAAATTCACCTAAATTAATTTAGCGAGCTTCTTAAATTTATCAAAATAAATTAATTAACTTAGATATAAATGTATATCTCAAAATATAAGTACAACTTAGACTAAACTAATTTAATTTAGATAAAGCACCTACTAAAAATAAAAAATCCTTTCGAGATGATTTCAAAAATTTATAAAATAAACTAATTACGTACAAAATTATGAAACATATAGGTTACCTAAAATTATAAGAAAAAATGACAAGAATTTTCAAAATATCGTGCAAAGTTTGTATCATATTTTTCTTTTTATTTTGCTTTTCTTCAAAGTTTATAAAACTAATTATTTTAGATTGTTTGAAATCAAAGGATCTCGAAAATTAATTCATATGGTGGAGGTCCAAAATTTTGTGTCAAGAACTGTCCGTCATTTTACTTGGATTGATGCAAGAAATTCGAGGAAAATGAAATTGACCAAACTAATTTTGGCCGACCACACTTTCATCTTTACGTAAAGGCCTTGGAATGGACCTTAGGATTATGGTCGAACCCTGGAAATGGATTTCCTACATATCTCAGGCTCTATGAGAATTCAGGCCATTTGTAGTTCGGTACGCTTGATTTAACGCACGATTTTGAAATAAATCAAAAATCATCTCGATACTGGATTATGAAGGTACTAAGATGCTCGAGAAGAAGATTTAAGAGTGAATGTTGGATACAACCGAGATTTCAACATCGAGCTCGCCTACATATCCTCAAACCTTAGGAATCAGACTGCTTGTATTTCGACTCGATCGATTGAAAAGGAAATCTATTATGCTACACAACCTTTAGTTTTGGATAAGTGGCAAATTAAATGGGTATGAAAAGGGGGATTGTAGCCTCTTAGCCATGAATGTGGTGCATTTCACACCCATAATTAAGAACTTGCACGGACATAATTTTCAAAGCTCTTGGTGCATTGTCAATCAGATTGGAAACTTGCTTCCGGTAGACACTTAAATTACCGGATGCGAGACTGAAACTGACAAAAGCCAAAGAAAAACCCACATGCCTTTATGATAGGGGTGTGGTTGGATTGTGGTGGAAGTCGCTCCTCTACTCGCGTCCTAAGAGTTTGATACTCCTCTTTGGACTATGTCCCAGTTCGCTGTTAAGAAAAAGTTCCACGTTGTGCTGCATCCTTTTTGATGTCGCCCGCACCTGTGGTTTGTTTTTGGAGAATTCATTCTTTCAAATGCTCTCGACAAAGACTAAGATAAAACTCGTCAGCTTAGAAATGCAATTCAAATGAGAGATAGTGTCTTTTACCCTGTTGACATTTAGTTGTTCTCCTTCTTCATTCAACGTCACCTTGATTGATTTAACGTAAAGCAAATAAAGCTTATGTCTTATGTTTGCAATGTAATCTTCAATGTACTCTTCATTTGATGTCAAAATAAGTAAATGTTGATGCAGCGTGCTGATATTTCTCTTGATGTCAATGTACTCTTCATCTGATGTCAACATGAATGAAAGTTGATGCAGTGCTGATATTTCTCTTGGTGTCGTCTTCGATGCTCTTCTTGATGTTTACTTTTATCATAAATAAAAGAATACAGTTGATGCTGATGGGTGAATATTTCTCTTGAGATGCACGATTTCTACTCTGGTAGCGCATGATTCTTGCGGGGTATGAATATCTTCCCGCGATGCATAAATTTTCGAGAGGCTTGAAATCTTCTCGCGATGCATAACTTTGTGTGAGGTACGAAATCTTCTTGCGATGCATAAATTTCTGCGAGGTATGAAATCTTCTCGCGATGCATAAATTTCTGCTAGGCATGGAATCTTTTCGCGATGCATAAACTTCTGCGAGGTATGAAATCTTCTCGTGACGCATAAATTTCTGCGAGGCATGGAATCTTCTCGCGATGCATAGATTTTTGCGAGGTATGAAATCTTCTCGCGATGCATAAATTTCTTTGAGGGATGAAATCTTCTCGCGATGCATAATTTTCTTGCGGGGTATGAATATCTTTCCGCGATGCATAAATTTCTGCGAGGTATGAAATTTTCTCGCGATGCATAAATTTCTGTGGGGCATAGAATCTTCTCGCGATACATAACTTTCTGCGAGATATGAAATCATCTCGGCGATGCATAAATTTCTGCGAGGGATGAAATCTTCTCGCGATGTATAACTTTCTTGCGGGGTATTAATATTTTTCCGCGATGCATAAATTCTGCGAGGCATGAAATCTTCTCGCGATGCATAAATTTCTGCGAGGGATGAAATCTTCTCGCGATGTATAACTTTCTTGCGGGGTATTAATATTTTTCCGCGATGCATAAATTCTGCGAGGCATGAAATCTTCTCGCGATGCATAAATTTCTGCGACGTATGAATATCTTCACACGATGCATAAATTCCACAAGGTATGAAATCTTCTTGCGATGCATAAATTTCTCAAGGTATGAAATCTTCTTGCGATGAATAAATTTCTGCGAGGCATGAAATATTCTCGCGATGTATAACTTTCTTGCGGGGTATGGAGTCTTCTCGCGATGCATAACTTTCTGCCAGGTATGGTATCTTCTCGCGATGCATAAATTTCTGCGAGGGATGAAATCTTCTCGCGATGTATAACTTTCTTGCGGGGTGTGAATATTTTCCAGCGATGCATAAATTCTACGAGGCATGAAATCTCTCGCGATGCATAAATTTCTGCGAGGTATGAATATCTTTCCGTGATGCATAAATTCCACAAGGTATGAAATCTTCTTGCGATGCATAAATTTCGCAAGGTATTAAATCTTCTTGTGATGCATAAATTTCTGCGTGGCATGAAATCTTCTCGCGATGTATAACTTTCTTTCGGGGTATGAATATTTTCCCACAATGCATAAATTCAGCGAGGCATGAAATCTTCTCGCGATGCATAAATTTCTGCGGTGTATGAATATCTTCCCGCGATGCATAAATTTCTCAAAGCATGAAATCTTCTTGCGATGCATAAATTTCTGCGAGGCATGAAATCTTCTCGCGATGTATAACTTTCTTGCGGGGTATGGAATCTTCTCGCGATGCATAACTTTCTGCGAGGTATGAAATCTTCTCGCGATGCATAAATTTCTACGAGGGATGAAATCTTCTCGCGATGTATAACTTTCTTGCGGGGTGTGAATATTTTCCTGCGATGCATAAATTCTACGAGGCATGAAATCTTCTCGCGATGCATAAATTTCTGCGAGATGAATATCATTCCGTGATACATAAATTCCGCAAGGTATGAGATCTTCTTGCGATGCATAAATTTCGCAAGGTATTAAATCTTCTTGCGATGCATAAATTTCTGCGCGACATGAAATCTTCTCGCGATGTATAATTTCTTGCGGGGTATGAATATTTTCCCGCGATGCATAAATTCTGCGAGGCATGAAATCTTCTCGCGATGCATAAATTTCTGCGGGGTATGAATATCTTCCCGCGATGCATAAATATTAACTCTTGATGTCATCCTTGGTACCAAATGAAGATAGCGCTATGATCTTCTGGTTGCCTTCTGATAATCATAGCGCCTCAATTGACAATAACAGTAAAATGACCTTCCAGATAGTGTATCGTCTTGATTGACAAATAAAATAAATTACTCCTTTGGGCAATGTATCGTCTTGATCGACAATAAAATAAATGACCCCTCCGGGTAATGTATAATATCATATCTGACATTATGATGTAGACGACGTAAACTCTTTTGAGATTTACGCTTGATTCACCTTTGAACCTAGCTGGACGTTCCTTATAAACTTCATGTTGTTGGAAATTGACTGAAATAAACAATTCATATTCCCAAGTCTCCGACAAGTGATACAAAATGATTCCTGCATCTAGGAAAACTGTTAATTTTGGGAGAAATTTCTCCTCCCTTGAGTTCTCCATATCATCGATCGGAGGAATTTGTTGATACAAAGCAAAGCTATAAACCTGCATCCACTGAAAAATTGTTAGTTTTAAGACGGACTGATCTGTGTCGATTCTTCAGTTGTCTGCTCCTTGTCCAGCTATCTCAGGTTGATCTTCCTTATCTCCCAACTCTTGATAGATAAGACAAAATATTTTATGCCAAACAAATGAAACATAAAAGGAAAATTTTCAAGAAAATAAATTTTCGAGAAGTAGTATTTTTAAAAGGGTCACCGCCAAGTGTCATGTCACATCAGGCTTAGTGAACTTCTTTGATTCTGATGCTTGGAGGTGTATCCGATTATTTCCTGGGGAGTATTCAAGTCGCTTTTGTCGATAAAACCATGTTGAAATTTTGAGGTCATCCTCAAAATTTCTGTCCCAGTTAACTATCTTGGCTTATCCTTCAACTGTCGCTGCGTAAATCGCGGACTTTTTGAGATCCTCTCAAAAATTCTGTCCCAGTTGCAACTCTCGAAATAACTTCAATCTTGGCTTGTTGAGAAAAATCTACTTCTTGAGAATTTTCGAGTCCCTCTCAAAAATTCTTTCCCAGTTTCTATTGTAAAGAGGAATAGAAATCTTACGGGAGATATGACCGAACCCTTGTGGCACCTACGTATCCCGTTGAGGCAGGAATCAGGTCAAACGTAGTTCCCCCTCAAAGGTTAACAAAAAATTTTTTTTTAAAGAAACCGACCGAGGCCGACATAGACCGCCTACGTATTTCGTTCTTGAGAATTCAGGTCAGACATAGTTCATTACAGGAGATAATAATTTATTTTTAACTACAGAATATAAAACGATTACAAATAAACGATGCGATTACAGTGAAGGAAACAAAAACATTAAAAATCTTCAAAAATAGTAGCTCTTGATAGCATTTGAGTTGATTGACAACTTGAGATGAACGTCTATGTTCCAGCATGACATGCTCAAACAAATGTGTCGATATATTTCCTAAGCAACAATTGAGTTCTCTTTTCCGATTTTCTCTCAAACCGTTTCAATTTTTGACAAGTCGTTTGATTATCATGACTTCATCGTCATACTCTTATAACTCGTCTTCATCTACCTCATCATGTTCATTCAGCTTGTGACATAACGTGATATTAACAGGTTTTAAAAATTATATTTATTTTTGTAATACTGAAACAAAGACAAAGACAGTTAGATAGCAAAATTTAAACAAGTAAATTAAATTTATGCAATAGGAGAGACTTTAACTGAAGGTAAGGAAATACGAACTTTGGCTATGAGCATGAGTCATTTTTCCTTTTTCAAATCATTACGAGGGAAAATAAAACATGATTAGGTAAAGCAACACAAAAGGTGGGTTTCGGGCCTCATTCGAACTACCACCGATTTTGAGCGAGAGATAAAGAGCGGAGTGGAAGTCCAATTAAGAACTCACTCCATCGGCTTGGCGTCTCGTATGCCTGGTGTCTCGATTATCTTCTTGGGTGCGGCGTCACCTTTTTCCCAAAGATCCCCAATTCCTTCTCCAAGACCGTAATCTTTGGCACATTCCTCTACCGGTAAGGAATCGCCTAAATGAGGCAAAGACTTTGGTGGAACATGATTAATCTCCCTTCCGTTCTGACCTTCTCTTGACACAGAAGCAACAACTTGATGGGATGTCATGCTCGTAAAATTGTGTTTCTCAATTATGCTTGGAGAAGCTACAACTTTCTCAAGATTGTCCGCACCAAACGGAACTATCGCTTTTACCGTGCATCTCTCATCCTCCGTCTCTATCATATTGATACTAGCGCCTCCATAATTCAACCGAGGATTATTATTGACGTTAGGTACAACAGTCTTGACCACATTCTGGTCAATCAAGCCCTGGATCTTGTGTTTTAAATTGATACAGTCTTCAGTATCATGCTCAACACTGTTGGAATGATATGCACGCATTCGATCAGCTTGGTAAAATTGGGAGTTAGTATCAACAGGCTTTGGCCCAACTGGATGAATAATACCTGCCGCACTCAGTTGCTCAAATAACTTCATCCGACTTTCCATGAGCGGCATAAAATTCCGAGTAGGTTTCTTCTCGAATCTGGGACGATGAGGATCATACTGACCTTGCTGAGAGGGAGGCATTTGCCGATAACTTGCGGTGTTTTGACAAGGAGGTGTTTGAGACCTCGGGTCAGTCATATTAATAGTGAATCCTCCGCGATTTAACAGTGAATTACCACTGGCATCAAAAGTGACAGTTTGAAGGGTGACAATTCTTTGATCAATCAAGTCTTGAATTTTAATCTTCAAATTGATGCAATCCTCAGTGGTATGTCCAGCACCTCCTGAATGGTAAGCACAGTGAAGATTGGGCCTGTAAAGTCTAGAATTCACATTGACATTTTTTGGGTCAAATGTTTGTATAAGACCAGCTGCTTTCAATCTCTCAAAAAGTTGGGTTCAAATTTCAACCAAAGGAGTAAAGGCTCGAGAAGACTTCTTCAAAAATTTCTGACAAGAACAATTATGATCATTTCGTGCAGATTGAGATACTTGGCGGCAACTTGGTGTATTACACTGGGTAGGTGGTGTTGTTTGGAGATTTGAGTATTGTGGAGCTCGGTAGCTATGATGGGCCTTTGAGTAATTTGGCAATGCAGCTTGGTAACTTGATTGAGCATTTGGGTAATTTGGAAATGGAACTTGGTAATTCGATTGAGCAGTTGGGTAATTTGGAAATGGAGCCTGGTAATTTGATTGAGCATTTAGATAATTTGGAAATGGAGCTTGGTAATTTGAATGATTTGATGGTGGATATTGGTAACTCAGTTGGATTGGGAAAGGATTATACGGAGCTAAAGGGTAGTTTTTGGGTGGTAAAGGCTTTCGAACATTAAGACCAACACGTCTTTTTGATTTTTGGTTTGATTCAAATGAGAGAGAAGAAACATCTTCTCTTTTCCTCCTTAACAGTCCTGGGTATTCATCTTGGGGGGACATTTGGATGATTTTTCCGGTCCTAAGACCATCTTCAATAGCTTCACCAATTTTGACTATCTCACTGAACTTTCCTCCTAGAATGAGCAACATCCTATTGTAATACTCCGGCTCTTGAATACGCACAAAGATTTCAATAATTTCTTTCTCGGTCATAGGAGGCCTAACCCTTGCAACCTCTTCTCCAACGGTAGGCATACTCTGGATAACTTTTAATAGAATTTTGTTTGATTCTCTCCAAAAAGTATCGGTCGGGAATGAATTCCACATTGTAATCAAATCTTCCAATGAAGTCTCTAGCCAAAGAGTTCCAACTCGGCCACTGCTCGATTTCTTTAGACATAAACCATTCCAAAGCTTCTCCTTTCAGACTTCGACTAAAGAGTCGCATTAACAAAGCTTCATCTTTCCCCACTCCAATGAGTTGATCACAATAAGCCCTCAAATGAGTCAAAGGATTCTCAACTCCACTAAATGTATCAAACTTTGGTACTTTAAAACCTTCTGGAAGCTCCAAATATGGATGACGACATAAATCTTCATAATTTAACCCTATAGTGTCTGGAAGGTGTTGAAATTCCTTCATTGCATTCATGACTTCCTCTCTGATGCTTTGCTGAGCCTTTCCTTTCCTGACCATCCACTCATTCTCCTTCTTCTCATAATGTTCTGGTTGAGAATGTGTGGTAAGAGGAGGGTACGATTTAGGTGATATTGGAAGATGAAATGTGGTTTTTAGAGGTTTGGGTTGAGTGGTAGGTGGGTTTTGGACAACTTGAGTATGAATTTGATGATTAAGAGGAAAATTCTGGAGAATGTTGGTATTTGGATTTGGAGAAGTAGGTGACTTTTGGTGTGAGAAACTAGCATGGTGTGGGTTAGGGGTGGTTAAGTCAATGATGGAAGATTTTGGAATTGTAAAGGTGGTTGAATTATTCGGGAAATATTCAGACGTTGGATCCGAAGTAGGAAAATGGAGTGGAGGACTCTCATTGTCTGTAGTAGGCGTGTTAGCGACGATATCTAGATTCGTCAAATCTCGGGTCTTATCCATCTCTGCCCTCATTTCTGCAATCTGTTGGAAACAGTTGTGCAATCATCTTGTTCTGTTCTTCAATGGTAGTCTCATTAACAGTAATTTTATTCAAATCGGTATTCTCAACAGTTTCAACCATTTTCTCTTTGACTTTTGATAAGCATTGGTCGGAGAAGGAATTTTTAGGGTCTTTGGACCCGGTGAAGTATGGATGTTCAGCCATCTTTTCAACGCAGATCAGTTTTGAGTACCTTACAAAGAAAAATAACTCAAAGGCAAATGTGTTAGTCTGTATCGATGATAGTTAATACAAAATATCATACACATTACTATAAACACATAAGAGTTGCTTCATTTGGAGATATATTAGCCCACGTATATAGAAAGATGACTTAATAGACAGAAATTTGTCCATTGATTTTAGGATTAATGAATCAGAACTGTCGACTGAGTCGGGAAGAGTTGAAAAAATAAAAAAATTCTCAGAATGGGGGTCGAACCTTGGAAGGTTGCCTATGTATCTCATGGGGAGAATTCAAGTCCTACGTAGTTCGACCCTTGAATCTCTTTTCTATTTGAGACGGCGAATCTTTTTCCTAATATGAGAGTAATATTAAAAGTGAAGTTCAAATTTTGTTGGAAAACTAAAGACTCAAAGAGTATTTGGACGCATTTTCGATAGTGACTTGATATTCGTGCTTAGGGTTTTAAAACAATTTGAAGAAGAGTGAGCTAGAATATCTCCAGCTAAAGCAACATATGCACATAAGCAGTTATAGCACATAAACAAATATTGCGCGTTCTAAACAGATATGTGACCCTTTTGTACCAAGGGTAGGCCTAGCGATTTGAGGGATGTATACGTCATTTAAAAATTCCATTGCCCCAAATCTCAAATTTATACAAATTTTATGAATAAAACTTAGTGGGGATACATAATAGGGGAAACGTATGCAAAATAATTAGTCTCACGCAGGGGTACGACCCTAAACTATGCCTCCACGAAAGATCCTTCTTCTTTCTTGACTTTGTAATCTTCGGGTGCCAATGTCTTTGGATGGTCTAGTAGCTTTTTGAATACCGTGGTTTCATGGTATTATTAATACTTTTTCCTTAAGTTTAGTGTGTCCAAAAGCCTTTTTGTGCTAATTTTTATATAAGTTTCTCCTTATTTGCAGGAAATCTGTCCAAAGATGAATGCGGAGGTTTTTGAGCGAAGAAATGCAGAAGAGACCACCTACGGAGCTTGTGACGGTCCGTCATGCTTGTAACGGTCCTTAGGTGGCAGCGTAGTGCAGCTGCTGAAGGAAGATGGGGAAGTCTGACCAAGTGTGGGGTTACGGAAAGCGTGACGGACCGTCGTAGCCATGACGGTCCGTCCTGCAGGTTCGTCATGAAGATCAGAGAAGTAGCCCCAGTACCCATATTCCAAGAGTTCAAGTGTTTTGGAACGGAGACCCTCGACGGACCATTGTGCTCGTAACGATCCGTCATACCTGCCGTCGAGGGTAATGCAGAGAGCAGCAGAAGAAATTTGCAAAGTATGGGACGACGGAGTACACGACGGCCCGTCGTGACCACGACGTCCCGTCGCGAGGTCCATCGACCCAGCCGCGTTTTGACAGATTTCCAGCAAATAGAGTCCTTGTTTGATTAGGTTTTTATTTTTTATAAATAGTTCGAAAAACCTAGTTTTTGAGGTAAGACTGGGGATTATTAGGTTAGACTCTAAATTATTAGGTTAGACTCTGGATCATTGCTAGACCTTTGAATATTGTGAGACTCTTGACTATTTTGTAGACTCTTTGAGAGATTATTGATTATCTTAAGACTTTTATCATTGATTGTTGGTGACTTTTGCTGATTAATCAAGTGAACTTTCAGATTTTACTTTTTCTCATCGAAGTAAGTGCATGAATTCTATATCACATATTTGAATATTGTAATTATGACTATGGGTAACGAAATTCCATAACTAGGGTTGTGGGAACCATAGACTAATAATGAGGTAAAACCTAACTAAAATAACAATTCTAGAATAGTGTCTTGCATGTATTGATAATTCTTTCGTTTAGAAGTATTTTTAACGGATGGCCAACGTTAGAACTCGCCTTAATGCTACTTGCCGGACAAAGGAGGTAGATAATAGGAAAAGAATTATCAACATAGATTTAGTGTATACTATATAATAGGCTAGTATTGATTGGTACGAGGTAATAACTTAGTCAAATATCGAATACGATGCTTAATATGAGGTAAAGATAAGGGTTAGTTTAGCAACACATGTAGCCGGTCCAAGGTGCGGAGTGAAATTTTCTAGATGCCGGACCAAGGATTTAGAAATAAATAACTTATCACTTTGCATGCAAGATACCAGGAAAGAATTGTTATAGTTAGACTTACCAAGTTATGAACCTGTGGGGAACACGTAAACCCTAATTACCTTCATTAATTGATTAAAACTCCAACATTTGAAGCTGTTAAGTGTCTCTTTCAATTTCGCTAGTTATTTTCATTTATTTAGAAATAGAAAACCCCCCTTTTATCATTTTTGCTTTCCAAGGAAGTAATTGACTGAACAATAGTAGTAATAGATTGAAGTTAAGTCTAAACTATTTTCCTCGTGGGAACGATCCCAACCTCACTATTTGGGTTATTTACTTGACACGACCGCTTTACTTCTTATTTGAGAAGTAAGTTTGAGCGTATCAAATTTTGGCGCCGCTGAGATGGAGCGCCGTGAGATGGAGGCTGCGAGGAGAGCCTCGCTTGCTGAGGAGGAGGCGCGTCAGAGGAGAGCAGGAGAGTTAGCTGCTGGGGCGTCTAGCTCCAGAACTGTGGAGATAGCGGGAGGCACTGCTGATAGTGCTGTTGATGCTGAGGACACCACTGAGGGTGTCCAGATTACAGAGGTAGTGGGTTTCGGGGAACCGGACCCACCAGCTTGCTGATCGTCGGCACTTTGCGCCCCAGGTTTGTTTCACCTACCACCCCTGTATTTAAATTTTTTTATGCATTGGGGACAATTGCATGTCTTTTTGTTGGGGGTGGGGTAAATGGAAAGTGAGTGCTAGGGTGAAGTATGAGTAGCCCAATTCACTATCCTCTTTTGGGGTTTTCTTGCCTGTGTTCTTTTTCCCCAAAAGACTGATTATTTTTTTCTGTTGAACCCACATGTCTATATCTTGTGTACATAATTTAATTCTGGAGCATGATGGCTAAAATGATATCCTGATAAAATGGAAAAGGATGCATGACTAGGCATAGTAATTGATAAATGTGTGGCTCTAAGCATGACATAGAGGTACACCACTGCATGAACCTAAGTCTAAAATTCGAACTAGGTGTCTGATAATCTGGTAGGGTAATGAGATGTCAAGTGAGTGTGAGGAAGATTTGAATAGTCCACTATTTGTACTGGGGAGCTAGAACTTGCCTGGTTAGTCCTGCTAAAAGTAAGCTGTAATAGACAATTAGGAAAGGATCATAGGCC
>NC_028645.1:12314987-12316971 GCF_001406875.1 Solanum pennellii | reverse complement strand
CTCGACGGACCGTTGTGCTCGTAACGATCCGTCATACCTGCCTTCGAGGGTAATGAAGAGAGCAGCAGAAGAAATTTTCAAAGTATGGGACGACGGAGTCCAGGACGGCCCGTCGTGACCACGACGTCCCGTCGCGAGGTCCGTCGACCCAGCCGCGTTTTGACAGATTTCCAGCAAATAGAGTCCTTGTTTAATTAGGTTTTTATTTTTTATAAATAGTTCGAAAAACCTCGTTTTTGAGGTAAGACTGGGGATTATTAGGTTAGACTCTAAACTATTAGGTTAGACTCTGGACCATTGCTAGACCTTTGAATATTGTGAGACTCTTGATTATTTTGTAGACTCTTTGAGAGATTATTGATTATCTTAAGACTTTTATCATTGATTGTTGGTGACTTTTGCTGATTAATCAAGTGAACTTTCGGATTTTACTCTTTCTCATCGAAGTAAGTGCATGAATTCTTATATCACATATTTGAATATTGTAATTATGACTATGGGTAACTAAACTCCATAACTAGGGTTGTGGGAACCATAGGCCATAATGAGGTAATACCTAACTAAAATAGCAATTCTAGAATAGTGTCTTGCATGAATTGATAATTCTTTCGTTTAGAAGTCTTTTTAACGGATGGCCAACGTTAGAACTCGCCTTAATGCTACTTGCCGGACAAAGGAGGTAGATAATAGGAAAAGAATTATCAACATAGATTTAGTGTATACTATCTAATAGGCTAGTATTGATTGGTACGAGGTAATAACTTAGTCAAATATCGAATACGATGCTTAATATGAGGTAAAGATAAGGGTTAGTTTAGCAACACACATAGCCGGTCCAAGGTGCGGAGTGAAATTTTCTAGATGTCGGACCAAGGATTTAGAAATAAATAACTTATCACTTTGCATGCAAGATACTAGGAAAGATTGTTATAGTTAGACTTACCAAGTTATGAACCTGTGGGGAACACGTAAACCCTAGTTACCTTCATTAATTGATTAAAACTTCAACATTTGAAGCTGTTAAGTGTCTCTTTCAATTTCGCTAGTTATTTTCATTTATTTAGAAATAGAAAACCCCCCTTTTATCATTTTGCTTTCCAAGGAAGTAATTGACTGAACAATAGTAGTAATAGATTGAAGTTAAGTCTAAACTATTTTCCTCGTGGGAACGATCCCAACCTCACTAGTTGGGTTATTTACTTGACACGACCGCTTTACTTCTTATTTGAGAAGTAAGTTTGAGCGTATCACTTTTAAAGCTCTTTCTTTAACATAAATAAACTATAATCTAATCCTTACCCCGTGAGACAATAATTTTTCAAACAACGTATACATCCTTTAAATTTAAACACATAAGTATGAACGTCTGTATAGGCCGTGGGCCGTTTTGGACTCAAGGTGGTCTTCTAATGGGCCCAATATGCCTTGGGTGTTGGGTCATCTTAGTTCGAAATGCTCCAAATCGGGATTCGGTTTAGGTCTATCCTAGTTGACTAAGAGTGGCTTTGAGAGACCGGGAACCCAAGTGGACAACTTAGGTTGGAATTCATGACAACCATTGGACGCATGACAAATCAACAAATTATCGATCGTTTCGGTATCTAATGAATTCAATGGTTCAAGTATAAATGAAAGAAAAATAAAAAGGAATGAAATCACAACGAGATCCTAATCTCAAGAAAAAAAGAAAGGGGGATATGGCGAAATTGGTAGACGCTACGGACTTAATTGGATTGAGCCTTGGTATGAAAACTTACTAAGTGATCACTTTCAAATTCAGAGAAACCCTGGAATTAACAAAAATGGGCAATCCTGAGCCAAATCCTGTTTTCTGAAAACAAACAAAGGTTCAGAAAAAAAGGATAGGTGCAGAGACTCAATGGAAGCTATTCTAACAAATGGAGTTAAATGCGTTCGTAGAGGACTCTTTACATCGAAACTTCAGAAAGAAAAAGAATGAAGTGAAGGATAAACGTATATACAT
>NC_028645.1:12289028-12314410 GCF_001406875.1 Solanum pennellii | reverse complement strand
ATATATATATATATATATATATCGGAAGATGCCATGAAATGCAATGACAGTTAATGAAACTTTAAACATATTCGGCCCTAACATCATTTTAACAACTAAGAACAATTAGTCAAACAGTCAAATCTCATTGCTAGAACTATCCCCAGGATAGTTGTCATTTTTGTATTATGAAAATATATATTGAGTGAAAAAATGACTAAGTTTCGAAAAATCAATTACTCTTATGATTTAAGAGAAACATATTTTCCGAATTAACAGAGCCGCCACTTGATTTTTTTAGTAAAAATCAAGAAAACTTAAAGTTATTTTTCAAAAGATTTAAAACAGAAAAAATCAATTGAAAATGGTTCGAAGTTCAAATGTACATTAAGGAAAGAAGAATGAGATTCAGTTGTAAAGAATGTTTCTGCATTTTGTGTGAAATATGATATTTTGATACCTATTTTGATTAGTTCTACGTTAATTTTTGAAGATCTCGACGTAAAGTTGTTGAGTATACTATCTCACATCACTATCGTGTGGAACTATTTCTTTAGATTATTAATTGGCAACTTTAAGACCTCAATAATCGTTTTAATGAGGTTAGAATATATTTGCTTATTGAAATTGCGCTTGAATTCAGTTAGACTCATTTTCTGGTTTTGACATGAAGAACATATTGAGAATTACTAAATCATATTCTCATGATTTTGTAGAAAACATAATGGTTACTCTTAGGAATCAGCTAAAGACTTATATAGTTGATGTCCGTGATGTTAATAAAAGGTTCTCCAACTTAAAAGGGCTTCACGATCTTTCTGAAATGCTTGTTAGGTAAAGAAGCATTTAAATTATCCTATTGTATTTCGCCTTATAAAATTTGTGTTTCTCCTGTCGGTTGCTACTGCAACAGTTGAAAAAGTTTTCTCGACAATGAAGTTGATCAAGAGTGAATTGTGATATCAAATGGATGATGATTTCATGAGTAATTGTATGGTGCCTTATGTAGAAAAAAGAATATTTAATACTATTTTTTATAGAGAATATTATGAATAGATTTCAAGAAATGAAACTCGTAGAATAGAATTGTAATGATACATTTTGATCAATCAAAATTTGTTTTGTTTGTTTTTTTACTTATTTATTTTTATATCTTGAACTCACTTTGTGAAAATTTTGAATCTGCCACTAGTATCTTGTATTTGTAACGGAAATCGTTGATTTTCCACTTTAACAAGATTGCTGCAAAGTACTTTAATTAATCACTAAGAAATACAGTTTGATTCACAAAGTAAATATATAATTGTGTTTTACACCTTTGTTGATCTTTAAACATAAAAAGTTTTAAGTTTTTCTCTTTTGATTTTGTTTTGAGTACGTTGTTGTTCTTAATAAAGAAGGGTTGGGAAGTTTACCTGCTTGATAATTGTTCTCCCATTTTTTTTTTCAAATAAGAGATAATTAATTTTGAGTAGTGGGTTGGTGCCCACGACTCAAAACTTACTGACTTCATAGCTTGTAAATGATGTATATGTGTAATTAATTTTGGATTTGTTGTTGATTAAGGGACAATTACTAAGAGTTGTCTTTGATTTCGATGCATTCTAAAATTATAAATTTTTTATTTTTCAAGATTAATTTGAATTCGTTCTTTATGATTTTGAATAAATTAACGTCATTGAAGTTTGTTTAAGCTTAGTTCGACATTTCAAGATAGCTTTCATATCGATTACAAGACAATTGAAATTTTAACTCTTATTTGGATTATTTTTCTTAAAATTAAAGTATGTCATATATGTTGTTTGACTGCATTTAAATTGACTAGTCAATATTAGTTGGCAATCGAAAGCTAGGTTGGATTGTGTTGAAGTGTCTAGAGTTTGTTGAAGGAAGCTGATGGAACAGGTCAAAGGAACAGGTTCGGTCAAGCTGTCTAACGAGTTAGAGTTTGAGTTACACTAGGACTAGACTACTTATTCCTAATTTATGTTTAAGTCTATACTTTGTACGACTTAAGCTGATGTAGTCGATTAGGATAAGTTGTACATAATATATTTGTGTTCTATTAGGAATCCTAGTGTAGCTAGTATATGACTCCTCTCCTATATAAGGAGTATGTAACTCAATCATTCAGTCATCAATACAATCCTTGATTCTTCACATATCTGTGAGAATTCTACATGGTATCAAAGCAATATAATTTTTCCACTCTTTAACGTATTAGATCTAACCAAAAACAACCAAATTATCGAACCACAATGGCCCCTTCTACCAACACTCTTTCGACCTTTTCACTTCATCACCTTATTTCATCCTGCTCCATTAAACTTAAGCCGACGAACTATCTTCTATGGAGGAAACAAATGATTCAGTTAATTCAAGTGATGATATTAACCTATATATACTCACAGAACCACATAAGGAGACCTATTTCACTAGACAGACTACTGAGAAAATTGTAGCAGGCGAGAAGAGTGCAGAAGACAGCAACATTATTGATGAATGGGAGGAGAAGGATGTGTTACTAAGGAGTTGGATATTAGGCACCTTGACAGAAGAAGCATGTACCTGATCGTAGGCTGCTCAACTGCCAAGGAGATGTGGGAATGCTTGGAAGAAGCATATCTTCAAGCAATAAAAGATAAGGAGTTCCAACTCAAGCAACAACTGAAAAGTGTGAAGCTAGGAACCAAACTAATTGATGAATATGTGATGGCCTTGCAACCATTCACAAGCCTGTAGATGAGGATAGCAAAGTGATTAATTTTGCTAGAGGTCTAGGTCTTCAGTACAAGACCTTCAGAAATGTCATGTTAGGCAAGGCACCGTATCCTACTTTTAATCAATTTATTAATGCTCTTAGGGGTTTTGATATGAGGAAGGATGAAGAAGAAAGGCCTCAACAAAATCATAACATGACATTCTCTGTCCAAAGAGGCAGGGGAAGAGGAAATTTCTCTCAAAGAAGAGGAAACAATAACTTTAATTCCAGAGGAAGAGGCTTTAAGCCTGTTGGATAGGGAACAGGTTCTTATAATAGCAGAAACGGACCTGGTCTTCAGAACAGTACTTCAAGTGAAAGTCCTGAAAGAAATAATTTTGATGCGTGTCAAATTTGTGATAGGAATAATTATACTGCACTTAAGTATTTTTACTAGGGGTGGGCATTCGGTATTTCGGTTCGGTTCGGTTTTTTTTCGGTTTTTTCGGTTTTTGGTTTTTGTAAATTGCGTACCGAATACCGAACCGAAATATTTCGGTTCGGTTCGGTTTCTTTTCGGTTTTTTCGGTTTTTGGTTTTTGTAAATTGCGTACCGAATACCGAACCGAAAACCGAAATACCGAAACCGAAATTCTGAAGAATTTCGGTTTCGGTTCGGTGTTTCGGTTTTCCGATGTTTATGCCTACCCCTAATTTTTACAAAGGGATTACTCTTACCAAGACGCAGATGAGCTACCACAAGCATTAGCTGCTACTAATCTTCAAAACACTGATGACACCTTGTATGTGGACTCAGGAGCAATTAATCATATGACACATAACTCAGGTATCCTAATTGATCTTAAACACTATAATGGACCAGATAAAATTATTATTGGGAATGGATCAAAGTTAGACATAATACATGTTGGGAACACATCCAAATCAGCTCTAAAATTAAAAGAAGTTATTGTAGTCCCTAAGATTGATAAGAATTTACTCTAAGTTAGTAAGCTTGCAAATGATAATTGTTGCACTCTTGAATTTGATTAAACTGACTTTGTTGTAAAAGACAAAAAGACAAGGACACTGCTGACCAAGGGAACTAAAAGGATGAACTTTATGCTGTATTTATGCTTTAACTGTTGCACATGATTGGAACACGTCAGACAACATGTGGCATACTAGATTAGGACATCCTAGTTTGAAGTCTTTAAAGTTTTTGAATAGTATAGTTGCATCAATATTAGTAATTGGAATAAAATGTCTACTGTTTGTTCTAGTTGTCAGTTGGGAAAGAGTTGTAAACTTCCTTTTGGTTTGAGACATAAAATTGAGAAAGAACCTTTATTGAAAATCCATTGTGATTTATGGGGTCCGCTCGTGTCGAATCTACCCAACATATGAAATATTATGTCATTTTTGTTGATGATCACACAAGATATACATGGATTTATCCACTGACAAAAAAATTTGAATTCTTTGAGATCTTTCTAAAATTTCAAAAAATGGTGGAAAAAGAATTTTCTAAAGAGAGTAAGATTTTTCAGTATGATGGAGGTGGTGAGCTTATCTAAATAGACTTCATTAAGCATTTGGAAGATCATGGCATTGTGAGATATTTCATGTCCTAACACACCTGAAAAAATGGAGTTGCAGAAAGAAAACATAAACATATTATGGAGACTGGCTTAACTCTACTACTTCATGCTAATTTACCTTTGTTTTTTTTGGATTGAAGCTTTCCTCACTGCAGTTTTACTCATCAATAGATTGCCTTCATCAATCCTAAAAATGATGTTTCCATTTGTTTAGTTGTATGGGGATAACCTGATTACAACAGTCTAAAAGTGTTCCGATGTAGATGTTTTCCACATATCAAGGGTAACAATAAGTTCAGTCCAATGACCTATCCTTGTATGTTCATTGGGTACAACAGCTTACACATAGGATATAGATGCTACCATCCCTCTACAAGGAGGGTTTACATAACCAGACATATTGTGTTTAATGAAAACACATAACCCTATGTGTATCTAAAGCAATCTCAGACTAACATTGATGTCTCACCTCACCTTGCTACTTTTGTTGAATCTTTTTCTAAACTGCAGGAACATGATAATTATGATTCATGGGAAGTACAGGCTTCTAGCCCACACATTACTAGTGATAATGCTGCTACATCTCATGTACTCATTGGTGATGAGAGTATTATTGACATCTCAGGCGCAGAATGAGATATTGAGGAACAGGTTGACGTTGATGATCCATATAGTAGTATTGAAAGTCCAGCTGGAGATTTAAATATGCCTGCAGCAGTGAGGAACAGGTTGCTCTTAAAGGTCCAGCCAATGATCATTGTCAAACAACCAATTTAGTTGATGTACCAGTTGACCATCAACTTGACAATGCTACACTCCAGTCCACTACCTTGGTTGATGTACAAGTTGAGGTACTTCCAGCACCACAAGGGCATCATATGATCACCAAGAACAAGGAGAAGGAACAACACTTGTCACTTGTTGCTCGGAGCAGCACAGAAATTGTGACAGAACCAAATACTACTAAAGAAGCACTAAAATCACTTCATTGGCTTGCAGCAATGCAAGAAGAGATTGATGCTTTACATACTAACGAGACATGGATTTTGGTGCCCAAATCTCCTGATATGAACTTTGTTGGATCAAAATGGGTGTTCAAGACAAAATTAAAAGTTGATGGAACAGTAGATATATATAAGGCCAGACTTGTGGCAAGGGGATTCTCGCAGCTTGAAGGGATAGATTTTGAAGAAACATTCAGTCCTACGGTTAAAGCAACAACTATTAGGATGGTTCTATCCAATGTTGTCAGTTCAAAGTGGGAAGTTAGACAACTCGATGTCAAAAATGCCTTTCTCCATGGCTTCTTACAAGAGGAGGTGTACATGAGTCAACCTCCTAATTTTATTGATCCCCGGTATCTTCAGCATGTATGTCTACTTAAAAAGGCGTTGTATGGTCTTAAACAAGCACCAAGAGCCTGGTTTGATAGGTTTAGCATGCATCTCTTACACCTTGGTTTCATTTGTAGTAAGGCTGACCCTTCCTTATTTACTTTGAAAACTCACAAAGGCAAAATATTTCTCTTGTTATATGTGGATGATATTATTGTCACAGGAAGTAATCCATCTTATGTCTCAGACTTGATTCTACAACTTGGGAAGGAGCTCGCCATAAAAGATCTTAACAAATTACACTTCTTTCTTGGAGTTGAGGTTAAGTATTTTGATATGGGCATCCACTTAAGCCAGAGTAAATATGTTGCTAAGCTGTAATGACTTTTGCAAAGGCTATAGTCACTCATTCGGCTCAAAAGCAAGGTCTACATGAAGTTGTGGGAAGCCTGGTTGAAACATCATTTTACAGAATGATAGTTGGGAGTCTTCACTACTTGACTCTCACAAGACCAGATATTCTCATGCTGTGAATTTAGCAAGTCAATTTATGCAAAATCCGAATAGTGCACATCTTCGAGGAGTGAAAAGAATTCTCAGGTACATCAAAGGCACTTTGCACTTTGGACTTAGACTTATTTTCACAATCACGATATGGGTTGTATGGGTACTCTGATGCTAATTGGGAAGATTGTACCACTACTAGGAGATCAACTACAGGCTATAACATCTACCTAGGTGCAAACTGTATTTCTTGGACGTCCAAGAAACAGTCCACAGTTGATCGTTCAAGTGCTGAAGCAGAGTATAGAGCACTTGCCTCCACTACATCAGAGATGACATGGATCATGTATCTACTTCATGATCTTGGGGTGTTTATTCGATCTGTACCTACATTGTATTGTGACAACATGAGTGTTTTGTACGTGACAGTTAATCCAGTTATGCATGCTAGAACTAAACATGTTGAAATGGACTATCATTTTGTTCGTGAGAAGGTGACTAGAGGACAACTTGTTACTCAATTTGTGAGGTCTAAGGATCAGCTAGCAGATATTCATATAAAAGCATAAACCAAACAGGTTTTTTGCTGAGTTTCGTCGCAAGCTAGGAGTTACAGTTCTTCGACTCACTAGCTTGAGGGGAAGTGTTGGAGAAAGCTGATGGAACGAGTCAAAGGAACAGGTTCGATGAAGGTTGTCTGACGAGTTAGAGTTTGAGTTACACTAGGACTAGACTACTCAATCCTAATTTATGTATAAGTCCATACTTTGTACGACTTAAATTGATGTAGTCGACTAGGATAAGGTGTACATAATATATTTGTGTTGTATTAGGATTCCTAGTGTAGCTAGTATAGGACTCTTCTCCTATATAAGAAGTATGTAACTCAATCATCAATACAATCCTTGATTCTTCACAAATCTGTGAGAATTCTAGAGAGTTAACCATGAGGGTCATAACATATGATGTAAATACTTGTTATGATATAAACTATTTTAGTGTTACCCTAGTTTATCAATTTTCACGCAAAACTCTATTTGTTTAGAAAATACTCATAAATATACTATTGAAAATATGATATAAAGCGTGATAACGATTGCGAATTATAAAATTCAAATTCGTATAAATATAATTATGATATATGATCTGAATTCATACATGTGTATCAAATTACAATGTCATGTTCATGATCAAGAGTGTAGCATTTTGTTTTATTAATTATGATGTCATATGTCATTTCCTTATGAAAATTAGTCGGTTTAATTTTCATATTTGGTTCATTCTTACCATTTGCTTCTCTCTTTTCTTTTTCTTTCTTTTTTTAAAAATAAATTGTTTTGATTGAAATTTCAACATATTATGATAGAGAATAAGACAAATATTAAAACTACTACATATACATGTCATGCTTTTAAAAATTACAGAAATTTCCCTTTAGAACACATCTTTCCTATTAAGTAATGTATTATTAGCGAATGTATACGAGAGTCGAGAGCTATGACAAATTCGAGATTTTTGTAATTGATAAACTTCTAATATATAATATAATTACCCTCAAATATACGAAATTTTTATACTTTATACTTTAAAAAAGTAATTTTTTCGATCCAATTAAATAATATTAAGAGTATTGAATCAAACTAATAAAGACAAGGACATTTTTTAGACAAATTACAAATTATCAATGATAGAGAATTTTTTGTCCAAATGATTACCAAGGAGCAATTTTATTCAATTTTGCATATTTAAAAAGCATGTTACCGTTTAGTAAAATAGTAAAGAAAAAGGGTCAAAAATACCCTTACTTCATTTTATTGGTTAATTATGCCCTTATCGTTAGTAATTTCACCATATAAACCCTTTATTTGACGGAAAGCCCCAAATCAATTCAAATTAACCCGATTTTAATAGATATTATCCGATTTTCTCTTTTTAATCCATACCCCACCCACTAAACCAAATGAGTCAATACCAAATTAAAACCCAAACCCATCTCTATAATATTATTTCATCTCCATCATCTTCTTCATCTCTAATCGAAAATTTAGATTACCTTAACACTTGCAATTTTCAAGAACTAATAAATGTGAATGAGAGAGGTCAGACAAGAAACCATTGACATTTCGTAGCTTCAATGCACCAATATCCTCAAGAGTCAAGAAGAACAAAAAACCCAACAAAAGCCTCAATCAAACAAGTCAAATCCTCCAAACAGTACTTTTTAGCCTTGGACCAACAATCTTAACCTCAGTACAACTAGTACACGAATCAAAACAACTATTTACATTCAATTTCTCCAATTTCGGACACATTGTATCTAAATTCTCCAATTGAAAATAATTTTCAAAATTTAAATTCGCGAGTACACAACAACTTACATGTAAGTAAGTTAACCCCGTACAACCATCAAGACTCAAATTTTTAAGCAATGGGAAAGATGTCTCCTTGAATAAATCATGTAAGGAATAAATTTTTTAACCCATTTTTCATAAATGGTGAAGGAGGTAACCTGAATCCTGGATATTTTGACTTTAAATTAAAAAATCTTAAAGATTCACTATTTATAGCCCCAAATCTAACTTAAATAGAGTTGAAGAAGATGAAAGAATATTAGAGAGATGGATTTGAGTTTTAATTTGGTAATGATTCATTTGGTTTAGTGGGTCGGGTTTGGATTGAAAAGAGAAAATCGGATAATTTCAATTGAAACGGGTTAATTAAAATTATTTTGGAGCTTTCCGTCAAATGAGAGAGATATATGGTGAAATTAATAACGATATGAATAAAATTAACTTCACTTTAACAATAAGAACATAATTAACAAATAAAATAAAATTAAAGATATTTTTGATCCTTTTCCCCATAAGAAAAGATTCTAATATAAGATTTAAGAAGCATCACACTTTCCCTTTCCATATACCAAACCGAATAAGAACATAATTTTGGGTAAAAGTAAGTAAAGGAGTTGGTTAATTGTCAATCCAAGCATTTCCTGCTCACTACATTACAAGAACTGGTTAATCCACATGCATTGGAAAAAGTAACCAATTAAATATCATTTATTTATAAGTTATAAATTACTTTTTATGAATATATATTAATTCTTAAATATACTTATCAAAATTTCTTACTGAACGATACATATACTAATTATCTTGTTTGATCACAAGCACATAAAATTGATGATTATTTTTGTGATAAAAGAATTTTAGAAGTTGGTGTACTCCATTTATTTTATTTTATTTTTATTTCATGTAACATAATTTAATAGGATACGTGGAACTTGAGGAGAATATGAATTTTTAGAATTATCCACTTAAACATGCCATTATATTATATTTCTATGACTTTAAAAATATGTTATATATAATAAATTAAAAAATTAAAATTAAACAATTTCGAAGTATGATTTACTTTTTAAAAAAGACCAAGAAAAAGAGTGTCAAATTGCATAGAAGTACAATTTTTTTTGTTATCATCTGACATCTTTTTCTTTCTCGGTGTGTCAAGGGTTATGTACAAATTTCTTAATTAATTTAGCTAGTTGCTTGACTTTTAAAACCCTGAATAAGATTTTCTCAAATCTTATCCATTAGTTAATGAAATCATGACATTAATTTTCGCCAAATATTGTGATACAATATATTGAAATTGTTTCTTTTAATTAGAGTTTTGAGTTTGAGTTTTGAATAAGAAAAATTCTTGGCAAGGAACACTTTCCATTACAAATGGGATCGGACCCTATACGATCGAATTCGGAATAATCGGGCTCTAATACATATATCAAACTTCAATTAAAAAAAGCATTATGACATTACGATTTTCAAGATTTATCTAAGGCTTAGCTTAAAATCCCACTACTCGTCGTATTTGGTTTGATATTGCTACCACACATGACTTCTAGTCATGATAATATTACTAAGGAACGTCTTTATGAGAAATCGAGAAAATAACTAATTATTTAGAGAAAAAAACCAATGTGAGCAAATAAAGATTGATGGTCAAGCAAACAAAAATGCAAAAACTAATGAAATTAAGGAAGTAATAAATAAAAGAAAAGCCAACAAACCGTTTGACCAAGGGTCCCATTATCACCACATCTAAGAAACAATAGGACCTGGAATCTTTGATCAAAATAATAAGTAGCAAAACAAAAATACAAAAAAAATATGCCTACTCAACATGTCTATTTCCTTCCCATAAATATTCAGATATTTTTTTTCAAATTTTTTTAAATCACAATAAGTACTATTAAACTATTTCTATGATTTCCTAATTTTATTTATAGAAAGTCAAGTATAATTTGTCTGAACATAAAAAAACTTTTCCATCTTATTGGATGTTGTTTTCTACTTTGTCTAATCCTTTTTGGACTTTCTTCTATTAAAAGATTATTTATATTAAAAGAGTACTCAGTGGCGAAGTCAGAAGTTTCCTAAAAATATTTATGTATGAAAAATAATTTTTAATCTATATATTTTTTGTATACATACTATAATTTTTCGACGAAGAGTGTTCAATTGACCAATCATTCACTACATGTCATGACATATAAATACCAACAAGGTCAAAGAGATGGTTTGTGTAGAAAAGGAAATGAGGAAAACTTGGCTCTGGTTCAACTTCAATAGTTCATTTCTACTTCCTACTAAGAGCTTCAACTTCAAGAACTCATTTTTATTTTCATCTAAATGCAGTTCTCTTAATGTTAGAAACAAAGGTAAAGTACACTCACTGAAAATTTTGAATTATTTTTTTGGTATTTTTGTCACATCTTAAGGCCTAATTTGATGGTTGTAATGACAGGGAGTAGAAGTGGATTGGTGAATCTTTACAAGGATATGGAGGCTTGTGCAGGATACAATGATATACAAGTTATGTGGGAGATGATTCACTCCAATGTCAATGAAACCAAATGCAAGAAAAGGCCTCTTTGTTGGAGATTTCTTAACAAAATTAGAGTTTAATACATATAGAATGTGCTTGTTTCTTTCTCAAATGAATTGAGACCTCATTAAGTATAAGTCAAGTTTGCTTAGACATCATCTAGTTGTTTTGATTATGTCCTCTGTTCCATCATTGTGCATTGGATGGACGATGAGGGCTCGTATTGACTATGATAAGATCTTTACTCATAGTTGGTGCAGTCACATGTAAGTCATAAGTGGAATGGAACTTTTGAATTGTGGGTACATGATCCTTCCTTTACATGTGAGACGACCTATTGCTCTTGCAGTTTGGGATCCTCATTTTGATCATCAATATTCGACTTCTTCTTTAAGTTGTTCTTTTGATCAACCCCAAAGTTTTTAACTCTTTTGCTGATTTTCCTAGTTCTGTTAACGACATCATGACTGGGGATAGATGGAAGCGAGATTTCAACCCCCTTGACGGATGGCCCTTTATATATTTCTACAGGTATAGGAGTAGTCGAGAGGTATGTAAAATTAGGTCTTAGACCTAACTCTCCAAAAGCTAGGTCAAACGAATAAGGATTGTACAAGCCTACTAACAATACGAGACTCTTTCATTCTTCAACTAGGAACACCTTTAGTAAAGATTACATCTACTTAGCAATAAACTAGCAAATTTAGCGAGATGAGAGCAATGGTTTAATTCCTCATCAAACTACTTTTATTTCTTGAAAGCAAGCTTCCATATTATTCTTCTAGGATCAAGTCTATACATGACTTGAATTTGAATTAACATAAATATATATTACATTATAGGACTACAACATAGTAGAGCCTAATAATCTTAAGATAAAGTAGCCTGAACTGGGAGACCTTCAAGCTGCACCATTATATATATTAATGTAAAAGCATCTGATCAAAGTGCCACACTCCTGTAAGTAAAGAATAAATATATTATTTTTAATATATTAGGTAGGTATATTACTTAGTTAAGTCCAAAACAGTGTGAGTTTAGTTACCACTCACTCTGTTTCAATCTGTTTGGTTGGTTTTAATTAGATACAAAGTTTAAAAAGGTAAAAGAAGATTTTTGAATCTTGTGTTCTTAAACCAAAGATACACGTGGAATGTAACAAAATGTTCTTTAACATTGTGGTCTTAAACATGACACGTGGAAAGTAAGAATCTAAAAATTGCCAAAAAGGGGAAAAACATTATTCTTGAAACGGGATGAAAAGAAAACTAAGACTAAAAAATTAAAACGAGGAGCAGTAAGTTAGAGAGTGTTGTTCATCTTGTATTCCAAACATACTTAGAACAAAACTTTGAACATCTTTGTAAGAAAACAAAGTTTAAGAACATTTCACAACTAGAAAATTAAAACTAGTAGCGAAACTAGAATCAGAAATAGATTTTAAAAAAAAAATATACGAAATATTTTTTTAAAGAAGAATTGTTGTTAATATGTGTCTAAAGAATCTTACTGATTCCAACAAACTTTGCAGAAACACGAAGTTACCAAGTTTAATGAACCAGTGAAGAACAAAAGAATAGAAGAACTGAAATTAATTCACAAATCTAAAGTTTGTAAAACACGTACCAGAATCTGGAAAATTTTTAATAGGAAAAAGATCAAGTCCACTGAATTCACAGTGTCCCCTTAAGGAAATTATTCCCCTCTAGTATCCGAGGTTTGATTTGGAATATGACCTCCCAGGGTAAAATGATCTCAATCACCAGAGTATAGATACCAAAAACTCCGGTGTCAGCGAACCACTCAACGACAGTAAAGTACACTTAGAATACTAGATTTAGTAGTTGAAGAAGAAGTCCATAAATTCTATTTAAAATGAGAGGAAATCCCTCAATTTATAGAAAACAAAGGATAGTGCGAAAAGGTTCTTATTGTGCCTTACCGGAAAGGTCACAAACCTTTGAAAAAGTCACAATCTTTCAGAAAGGTCGTCATCTTTCATAAAAGTCACAACTTTCCATAAAAATCACAACTTTTCATAAAAGTCGCAACTTTTCATAAAAGTCACAACTTTTCATAAAAGTCGCAACATTTCATAAAAGTCACAACTCTTTATAAAAGTCGCAACTCTTCATTTTCCATTCACACCTTTTTAAAATCCAACAATCCCCCGCATGAATGGGGAATGACTCGAAGACAGAGAAACGGACAAGTATGTGTACTTTACAAGCAAGAATTAATTGCATCTGGATAAGTAGGTTTCCCCTTGGACTTTCCGTAGTGAACATATGTCGGATATACTCGGTCAATCGGTAGATGCGATATCTTTGAACCGTCGAACTTTGGTGTATACCTAGACAACCATATGTCACACAATTAACCCTTTACCATTTATGGTTCTTACGGTTGTGTTCGTTTTAGCCATGAACACCTCCTGGTTTCATGAGTGTATAGAGAGATGGGCTTTTGACAATCATCTTCTTTGAAGCGGCTTACACTTCACACTCACATAGGTGATTTCTAACCGTGTTATCGCGTAGATACACTATTTGGTCAACTCTGCCAAACTTAGCAAATCATTAAAACCATTAAGCTTTATTAACTCATTAACAAGCCTTAATGTTGTATCCTTGTCCCTGAGCATTGTCTTCATCATGAGAATGGATTGAGTTTATTGACAATGCCGAACCGTCATTCACAACTTTGTTTTTCTCCTTGAATCTAGCTCTTGGGATCTCCAGTCTGCTAGATAGAGTTACCGCCATGATGACTTGTCCTAAGCCGTAAATTCATTCCCTTAGATGATCTTTTAACTTTCTCTCTAGTTAGGCCTTTTTGTAAGTGGATCCGACACATTATCCTTTGACTTTACATAGTCAATTCTGATAATTCCACTAGAGAGTAGTTTTCTAACAGTATCATGTCTATGTCGTATATGACGAGACTTTCCGTTATACGTCATGCTCCATGCCCTACCTATTGCATCTTGACTGTGAAAGTGTATGCATACTAATGCCAATGGTTTGGGCCAAAATAGAATATCTATCAAGAAATTCCGGAGTCTTTTAACTTATTCACCGACCTTATCTAGAGCACCTAGCTCAAAGATCATTGTAGAGCTAGCGATACATGTCTCTTTTGAAATATTTCTAAGAGACTGCTCCTCTACCAATAGTAAATACATATCCACTCGTGAATTTTACTTCATTCTTCCGATGATTCAATTTGCATCACTATATCTTTCAATATTGTTGGATATTGTTATAATGCAAGACATAGTTTTAAGTATTATTTTAAATACTCCAAAACTCTATTTATTGTCATCTAATGAATTTATTTGGGATCACTTGTGAACGGACTCAGTTTAAAATAGCAAATGCTATATCTGATCGCACACACTATATGATATACATCATGCTTCCCAAAAATCTAGCACAATCCAATTGTGAGTCACTTTTGTTTTCACTCTTTTGAAATGCAAAGCTCACATTTATTGGACACTTGACAATATTGACATTCAAATATTTGAACTAGTTAAGTACCTTTTCAATGCAATGAGACCGTGAAAATGCTAAACATTATGGAGTTCTACGAATTCTTATATCTAAGATCGCATTAGCAACTCCAATAATTTTCATTCCACTTGCTTTATAGCATACGTTTAGTAGCATTTATGTCATTAGTGTCTCTATTGATGATCAACATATCACCAATATACAAACAAACAATGACCTTATGATTTTAATGTGAACACATTTATCACTTCCATCATTCTTCAATCCATTTGCCGACATGGTTTGATTGAATTATGTCATTGTTTTGGTGCTTCCATAATGTGACTTAACAAGTTCACATACTTTCTTTTATTTACCAGGTACCACAAAACCCTCGGGTTGTTCCATGTAAATTTCTTCCTCCAATTCTACATTTAAGAAAGTTCTTTTCACATTCATTTGATGAATTTGGAGGTCATATACCACAGTAATAATTTTTGCATCCGAATGGATGTAATTCTAATTACTAACGAGTATATATATCGACAAGATCAAAATTTTTTTTTTTTTTCTAAAGCCTTTGACACAAAGTCTTGCTTTATATTTTTCAACAGTTCCATCAACTGTTATTTTTCCTTCTAAAGATTCATTTTGAACCCAAAGGTTTATTTTCTTGAAGAAGATCAATTAACTTTCAATATTGTTTATTGACACCATCTTTCCAAAGGATGAGTCTACAGAAGACACAGAAAATGTTACAAAATCATATTCGAAGGAAGTAAATGTCCTTTAACATTTTACTAAGCCTCTGAATCTCTTTATTAAGTACATTATCCTTTTCATTTCTTAGGCCTTTTAGACCCTTCTCTAGACTACTCAAGTCTAATTTTACAGTCCACAGTCATAGGTCCTATTTTAATTCTTTTAGGAATAGGATCTTGGACTTTGACTAGATACCCCCACACTTTGAAATATTTCAAGTTGGATTTCCTTTCTTTCCATTTCTCATATGGAAAAGATTGTATTCTGATCAAACAAAATCGCTTTCTTTCTAAAAGGACAAAACTTTTTGTTGATTCCTTTTGCAGTAAGGATAGTTCCTCCACACAAGTTTTGTGTAAACCCGAACTTATAAATAATGCATCGATCATTTCTTTCAACGTTCGGTTTTTCATTAGATTGAGGTGAATATGGCAGTAGTTTGATATTTCACTTTCCAAACATATTTCTGCACAATGAGATTTATACTCTCCATTCTAATCACTTCTTATATATTTTTTTTCACACTGATTTTCAACTTTGATATTACATTGTCTAGACATTTCTATTGCTTCATCCTTACCATTTAGCAAAGACAGTCATTTCTAATGCAATTCTCAATAAAAGTAACAAATACTTTTTCTCACCATGAGATGGTGTTAACTTCATATCATCAATGTCAGTGTAAATCAATTCTAAGGGATTAGAATTCCTTTCAACAGATTTATAAGAATGCTCAACATACTTAGATTCCACAAAAACTTGACATTTTTATTTATTGCACTCAAAGTTAGGTAAAACTTCTAAGTTGATCAGTTTTTTCTTACAAGGTTTTGTAATTGACATGCCCCAAGTGTTCATGTCACAAACATTGACTCAAGCAAGTAAGAACAAATAAAAACATTGAGTTTGAAAAGCTATTCGCGAGGTAGCTTTTTCCTCACTAATATTTTGTTCCTACTTCTTACAATTTTGTGTGATACAAACATTGTTTAGATTGTCAAATATCCTTTCACAAGGACATTTCCATAACTTTCAATGTGATTGTTATAGAACTACCTATGAACAAAGTTTCATCGGGTTCAATAAAGAGAATATAGTCCAACTGTTATTTTTATAAAAACATAACAAATGACTATTCACCAATATTCATGTCTATGCAAATACTTTTATTATAATAGACATCTTTTCATTAAAAATCACAACATTTTAAGTGATTTTTTTTTTCATAAAAAAAAACACAATTATTTTGAACAAGTATATATATAATTTGGATGTTTCATACTAGTCACACTATATACTAGTAATAGAGAAACTCAACAACCACAATACCAAATATACTCCAAGAATTTTGTGGGTATAACATAATACAAAAGTATCATTAAATTTCATATCTTTTGTTCCAAAGTTAAATTAGACACCAAGTCTAATCATAAGCAAATAACCCCCACATTTCAAATGTGATCTCAAAAATATTTTTCAAGTATTTGAAAATAGTTTCTCCACATATTTTAATGTTGGAAACATTATTCTACGAAAGAATTATAGTGCTGCAATTCTCTTTGACAATGTTTACGCAATGTCAAAGTTCATTCCATAGAGACACAAAATCACCAATTCTAAGTCACTGGTATTTTTTCTCTATCATAAATAGAGATGCCACTTAGTATTTTAAATATTAACAATAAGGACAAAACAAAATTGTACAATTTATTTCTATGTTACATTGAAGTTTATAGAAAATCAAAAGTACAACACTGACTTATTATGTGAAGTTTTCATATTCTTCAAACCAATTGCAAAGTCCAATTTATCCAGAGTATAAAACCACAAAAGTTTTTAGTCTACAAAAATCAGACACACTAACATTTCTCATGGAGTACAAAACTACAAAAGTCTTTTTTTCTCCAAACAGAATAACACATATTCTTTATCACATAGAAATGTTTTTCTTATCAAATAGTCTTCCAACTATAACAATTTGACATACTATTTTATCAAACAAAAATATGAATCTCTCATTTTTGCAAACTAAAGAATTTTAAAAGCAACAATATCTGCGAAGTAAATTTCATTCCACAACATATGGTTTGCAAATCTTTTTCCAAAGATACACATAATAAAAAAAATAAAAAAATCAAATATGATTACTCTTAGAAACTATTTTCCTCCTTAGATAATTTAATAAGAAGGTTACCTGGTAATCTTTAAACGGAATACCATAAAAAAATTTTGTTACATTCTCACTTCGACTTTGCTAAAACAAAGCAACGAATTATGGAGAAGTAATGCATTTATCTTCTACTTCCATGATCAGATTCTCTCAATCAGTAGAATACAAATAAAATACTAACAGTATAATAATTTCCTTAAGATTGTTGTTCATCTTGTATTCCAAACATACTTAGAGCAAAACTTTGAACATCTTTGTAAGAAAACAAAGTTTAAGAACATTTCACAACTAGAAAATTAAAACTAGTAGCGAAACTAGAATCAGAAATAGATTTGAAAAAAAAATATACGAAATATTTTTTTAAAGAAGAATTGTTGTTAATATGTGTCTAAAGAATCTTACTGATTCCAACAAACTTTGCAGAAACACGAAGTTACCAAGTTTAATGAACCAGTGAAGAACAAAAGAATAGAAGAACTGAAATTAATTCACAAATCTAAAGTTTGTAAAACACATACCAGAATCTGGAAAATTTTTAATAGGAAAAAGATCAAGTCCACTGAATTCACAGTGTCCCCTTAAGGAAATTATTCCCCTCTAGTATCCGAGGTTTGATTTGGAATATGACCTCCCAGGGTAAAATGATCTCAATCACCAGAGTATAGATACCAAAAACTCCGGTGTCAGCGAACCACTCAACGGCAGTAAAGTACACTTAGAATACTAGATTTAGTAGTTGAAGAAGAAGTCCATGAATTCTATATTAAAATGAGAGGAAATCCCTCAATTTATAGAAAACAAAGGGTAGTGCGAAAAGGTTCTTATTGTGCCTTACCGGAAAGGTCACAAACCTTTGGAAAAGCCACAATTTTTCAGAAAGGTCGTCACCTTTCATAAAAGTCACAACTTTCCATAAAAGTCACAACTTTTCATAAAAGTCGCAACTTTTCATAAAAGTCACAACTTTTCATAAAAGTCGCAACACTTCATAAAAGTCACAACTCTTCATAAAAGTCGCAACTCTTCATTTTCCATTCACACCTTTTCAAAATCCAACAGAGAGTATATATCATACCATGTCCTTTTCCAACCCTCCTTAGCTGAGTTACATAATCTGCAATTTTCTTAATAGCCTCAACCTGCCATAACCAGTAGCATGATATATAATGTGTAAGAATAAGCAAAGGATCCTTCATTGTTAACAATTAAATTTACCTGCTCAGCCAAAAAATCTTTCATTTCGGAGTCATTGTTTCGATCAGCCACCTGTTGTACATCAAGACTGAAGTGTAAGCATAAGCAAAGGATACCATTTAGGCAATTTGACACTTGAAATTGTGTCTGATATGACGAAAAAGAAGAGGTTTTTTATGCTATGCAGGGTCAGGAGTTTCTCATTTGTTAACTTCTCCAAGGACAATGCTAGTTCCATTGCTGCATATCACAAACAGATAGAGTTAATAACATGCACAATGCGACATACAGAAGATGGAAATTACCGACTTTATAAAGTTGGATCATTTCTTGATTTGTGTGTGTCATTTTTGTGATGGGGTTATGATAAACTTTTCTGTATCGTTCCAATTTTATCAGATGTGTCTAAATGGGCACATTATTGACTCGAGAGGTTACTATGCTCATAAAAGAATCCAAGAAAACTAACCGATACAACGCGTCTCCCTTATCAACATGATCAAATTCAGAGGGAGGCATCATAATAGAGTGTAGCTTCACTCTTCCTCCTCGGATGTTCTATTATTCATATGAAGCAAAAAAAATAAACTTCTGATCATTTATGTGACTATAAATCATGTAATTAACCGTAAAAGGGGAATTGTAAAGCTAAATTATTTTCAACTAAGGAAATGCAACACTCCTTTTGCGATGTACTAAAACAGAAAATATGTCACATAAATTGAGACACATGGAGTATAGTGTCCTTTTCAAAATTTATGATTGTGCAAGGTGACCTGATAATGCATAAACTTCTCAGCATGTTCCTTTTCTTCTTCACTTGACTCCTTGAAGAATCTGGTACAAAATTTCTCTATTAACACATGAACATTGAAAAATATGGAGATTGATGATTTTCTGGTCATTACTTTGCGAGGCCTTTTAGAGCTACGTTGTACCTGTCAAAGTAGGCGTACATGGCGTGGTATACATACGAAACATTGTACTCCACACTGAGATCAAATACATAATGAACTCAATAAGCAAAACAATTAACTTATATATATGTATGGAGAAATATTTTCACGCCTTCATTATATTTTAACTTGTTATAACAGATAACATATCTTATTTTCTAGGTTACCAGTCTCACCTTCTGAATAATTACACGTAACTATCTTTCAGGTGATCTTTTTCACTAGGTGTATAAAAGTTAATCTTATATACATATATATACCCATGATTTTCCTTTAACTCCCTATTTGATTTCCATTGTTTAGACAGAGTACATACATCCATGTGAGTACTAAAACACTGTAACAAAAACAACTTTTAGAAACATTAAATATTGAGACTAATAAAAAGAGTGTTAAAGTTTTTACCGGCATTAGTTAAGTGTCATTAGAATCAATGTCGCTAAAGGTTTTAGGGACATATACAAAGAGTGACAATTGCCGCTAAAAATACATATATAGCGCCAATTAAAAATTAATGCCGCTAAAGGTCATTTTTATTGTAGTGAAAGAAACAGAGGTTAGGGGTTTCTGATTTACTGTGATTCATCTTATCTAAAAACTTAAAAAGCTATTAAAAATTAACATACTTTTATTTACTTAACTATACATTCAACACGTTCATTCATGCGCGATTTAATTCTTTTCTTTCATGTGAGAGAACACCTAAAAATTCATTTTGATTAAGATATCATGATATGTTGTGTGCCATCTCATCTAAATCTTAAATTGTGAAAAGATCATATTTTATTTATTTAACTTCAATTCTACTCTTACTAGTTCAATTATATATTTTACTTCTCTTTTTAGTACAATAAAAATATCATTTTCTCTATTCGTAACTCTTTACTTATAATATCTCATGTAACATGCGTTTAAGCGCACAGAATCATGTTTTTCATACTGTATACAAAAAATTTGAAGATTTTTTTTCTTATTTTCTATAAACTTTGTCTCTAGTCAAACTATAACGAATAAAAAACGTAAAGAGTGGTAAACAAACACCAACAACCTTAACATGTATAGCTAAATCACAAAAAGATCGAAGGGAAGAACTGACTTGATCTGCTCATTGATAGCAGCTTCACATTCATCCTCGAATCTTTGTCGAGCAAGTGAAGTTTGTAGTGTGATAGGAACCATAAATTCTTCTTTGTTAACTTCATCAAATGGCTCAAACGCAACACCAGTAAGTGAAACATCAGATGTTGCACAAAGTAATTTGAATTGTTTCTTAGGAAAAACAACATTTGAAACAGAAGAAAGCGATAACGATAAATTTTTCAATGGAGTAATAAAAGTAGTAATAGCTGAAACTGCCATTATTTCAGAATTTAGAAAAATTAATTAATAAGAAAGATGATAATTTTTAAATATTCAAGATTGAGATTAGCATTGATAAGATATATATAGAAAGTTGGTTGATGAGAGTATTCAAGTAGAGTACGATTTAATTGAACCGACGAGGGAGCGAGGCGTGTGGCGGGCTCGTGGCCGTAATAAAAAGAAGTTGAATAGTTAAGGGTACAAAATTGGAAAATTCCGGAATACGTCGTTATCATCTTACGTGTTATTGAGTATTGTCCTTGATTAGAGTACCATTTTTATTCGTCATATTATATTTTTTTGAAAGTTCATTAAATTAATTTTAAAAGTTAAATTAGATTATATTAATTTAATATTTTAAATAAAAAATTTAAATATAAAAAAATATTATAGATTGCAATTTTTTGCATATCAATATGATAAAAAAATATATTATAAAATGATAGTCAAAGTTTTTATCCTTTGAGTCTAAAATAGGAAATTATGACAAATAAAAGTGGAAGGAAGGAGTATTAGACTTTTGTTTTCCCATTTTCTTAGGGTCGTTAAGTTTGATCACAAATTTTTTTTTTTTGGATTTTTTTTTTGAAAATTAATGGTTTGTCGTTTAACTTATTACTCCCTCCGTCCCATTTTATGTGGCACCATTTCCTTTTTGATCAGTTCAAAAAAGAATGTCACATTTCCTTATATGGTAAGTATTTAAAGGTACATTTCTTTTTTATCTTTGTTGGTCCCACTTAATTAAATTATACTAATCTAATACATTTATAAGAAGAGAGAAAAGTGAATTTACTTTTTTGAAGGGCAATTTGATAAATATTTTAAAGTCTTCTTTATTTCTTAAACTCCGTGCCGGATCAAATTTTGCCACATAAAATGGGACGAAGGAAGATTACTTATCAAATATATATTTGACAAATATTTCAAATATACATATTTTGTACTCTCTTCCTCCACTATTATTTGACAGATATACTAAAAATAGTTATTCAAAATTAATTGTTAATTTAAACAATCAAGAAATAATTAGTCACTTTTTTCAATTTTGCCTTAATAATTGCATAACTACTGGTTGCAAAAAATATTGACCATTTTAAAGTTATAAGATTACTTTAATGTGAAAAAAATTGTTTTTACGGTTTTCAAAAAGTATAAAATATTTTAATAATGATTGATAGTAAGGTTCAATTAGTCAAATTGCACATTATATCAAAAAACATTAAATAATGTGAATATTCTTATCCTGACAAATAATAGTGGACTGGAGTATGATTTTTATCTAAGTTTGTTCTCAGAAGTCACTTTTAATTACAAGTAGTAATTGTAGTTTGTTGGATACAAATTACTGGTATTTTCCTCTTGTTTATAATAATAGTTGTCATGACTTTTTATCCAATAAATTCATTATAAAATGATAATACGAACTTATGAATCTCTTTTTTTTAATTTTTAACACATAGTAATGTATTGCCATGCTAATCAAGAAAGTCTAAAACATATTTGTAAAAAGAAGATCTCTCACAAAAAATCATAAAACTAAAAAAAAATTATACATTACCTATAAAATCAATTCTCCCCAAAATTTTAACAAGAAAGTATCATATTATACGAAAAACTCAATGTTGAGAGTTAGTTGATCTCACTAGAATTTGTCTATCCCAATTCCATCTCTAATGGCTTCATATGCATTTCTTGGACGTGTTCTCCTCAATCCAGCAGTGAAATGAATTTCTGTTTGTTCAAACAAAATAACACTAACTGTTATAAAAAGGAACATTACTTTTGTTTTCATTCCTTCTATTTCATCTAACTTTCCCTTCTCTATATGTACACTAACTGTATTATTGAATCGTACAATCGATGCATCTCTATATGTAATTTCACATATCTCCGGTAGATGGACAGTAAGTTTCTTTGTCTCTTCATTAAACTCGTAGTTTGTTGCTTCGCGAGGGAAAATGCCCGTTGGAATTTCATACTCCTTTAGTAGCTCTGGTAATGGCCTTTGTGTTTTTCCTACAAAATATATAGTAGGGATCATCATCCTTACATAGAACTCTCTAACTGCTTTAACTATCAGATGAGATAGTAACATACTTCAACATTGTATCATGGCATTAAAAGGATACCAAGGTGATAAGGAGATAATTTTGTTGATAAAATAAGTTAAACTTTTAGATGAAATGCTCACGCAGTTTATTTCAATATTATGAAATAAAAATAAAATAAACAGTGGTGTAACTTTTAAGAACCAAAATTTGGAAAGAAAAAAAAAAGAGCGAAAAGGAGTAGGGGCTAATTGAGTTTTTGAGAGAAATCATTGAAACACCCCCTAGTTGGAGTGAATTATTTGTTTCATTTCTGAACTATTGATAATCTTAAAGCACGACTTATACTTCTTCGATTTGTCACATGACATAACAAGTCTTGACCCCTAAACTTGGTGAGAACTTAAGGATGTATTCAAGTTCAGTTAGTCAAATATAAGGGCGTTTCTATTGCTGTTAATATATAGTTCGAAAATGAATCTAATAATTCACGTCAAGTTTAAAGGCGTTCTCAATACTTCTCTCTCGATCGAGTTATCAGGCAGAAGACTAACCTTTCATTTTGTTCACGAGCTTTTTGGTTCCTCCAGTAATACTGTTTTGCAAGTTCTAATTTTGAAGGAGAAAAAGGTCAGAATAAAGAAAAAATATAAAAGTTCCATGTAGCCCCAAGTAAGATTATTGTTTAAGATGACTAGCCGTTTTGTTCCTCCAACAATTTTATGTGCAGTACCACTATATTTGAAAAACAAATTATGCCAACAAAGACATTTATATTAGAATCTAGGTTATCAAATTGATGAATTTCGAATATCTAATAATTATAATTATAAATAATAAAACTCAACAAAGTACCATATTTCCCATTTCTCACATCCCCATCTAATTTCTCATCAATTCTGTCATCCTCACGTGGAAGTAAATAACTTTTTTTCCTCCAAATAAGATTATAAAAAAGAAACAAGATCACAAAAAACTCTAGAACAAACATGTATGCTATAAAAGAAAAAAGAAAACAAAATTTTCATATGAATTCTATATATTTATAAACCCTCTAAAACACAATAAAATTCAATCTTCATTACCAAATCATAAATTAAACATAAGTAATTAATTATAGAATTCCAATATCAAATCCTTCAAAATTTGAACAATCAAATAAATAAAACGTAAAAAAGAAAATTACATACGTTAAGATCATTGGTGACGGAATTGAATTCCTTGCCAGCTTTCTGACCAATCAAATACGAACCTGCCTTGTTCATCACCATATCCATTGCTAATTATTATATTTATTATTATGTTGTCTAATCTCTTTATCTTTTTTTTTCGAATTGGATCTACGCTTCGATACTTTTGATGTTTTTTTAGAAATTCAAAATCATTTAATGATTTCGGTATTAAAAATTAGAGAATTCTTATTATTCTCTTCTCTTAGCACAATTTAGAAAGAAAGAAGGGGGAGGGAGGGTGTCTGAGCAAGAAATTTCGGTAGCTAATTATGATATAACCAATCCTTTTCTAGTGGATTAAATTAAATATGAGGATCTAAATTCATATTAACATTTTTTATGATTTAAATACTTTTTTCTCAATTATTTTGAATAAAAAATAATAATAATAAAAAAGTTGGTATATATCATGAATTAACAAAATGAGTATGAGGCTATAGCACGAATATGAAATTAGAGAGTCCGAAACTTAAAGGATACAAAATATTAACAAAAATTTCAAAACGGTATATAAAATTTTATATTAACCAAAACGGTAAAATCGCTGCAGGTGCAGCGACTTACCTCACCTGAAAAAGTAAAATCGCTGCCTCAGCAGCGATTTTGCAAAAAAAGTTTTTTTTTGATAAAAAAATGAAATCGCTACCTAAGCAGCGATTTCAAAATTTTGCTTCTTACAAATCGCTGCATTTTATATTTTAATTATATATTTTTTTTAAAAAAATAAGGTATATCGCTACCAGTGCAACGATTTATAAAATAATAAAAAAAATTCTTAAAATCGCTGCCAGGGCAGCGATTTATAAAATTTTTTTTTTTTATAAAATAAATTGCTGCCAGTGCAGCGATTTATTTTATAAAAAAAAAATTTATTAAATCGCTGCAGGAAGCTATTTTAAAAAAAAACAAAAATTTTAAAAAATATGTTAAAACAGCGATTTTATATAAAAAAAAATTTATAATCTTTTTTAAAATTTAAATATATAACTTATAAGAAAATATACATTATTTTAAAAAAATTAAAAATAAGTAAAGTAATAAATATATTTTCTTTCTAAAAAAAGATACTATATTGAATTTAAATTTAAATAATATTTGAATTCAAATAATTAATTTTTTTAAATAAAAAATTAAAGGCAGCAAAATTATTGAATT
>NC_028645.1:12263489-12284036 GCF_001406875.1 Solanum pennellii | reverse complement strand
CAACAAAAACAAATTTTTTACTATTCACATGTGATCCATCATGTGATCATCTTTAACTTTATATATATATATATATATATATATATATATATATATATATCATTGGCTTAACTCATCTGCAGCCCCTTAAAGTTGTCCTCATAATTCACTTAGACACCTCAACTAAGACCAGTACCTATTGAACACCTGAACTGTTCAAAAAGTATACCTATTTAACACAAAATGTTGAGGTGGCAAAAAAAGTGTTTTTCACTTCCTCTGAGCGCGTGAAATTTTTTAAATAATGTTTTATTTTTATTTTTTCCAAAAAAAACTTAATACTTTTGCTTCTTTGAGTGCCACTTGGCATTTAGATAATTTAATTTTAAAAAATATATTATTTAAAACTAATACTAATTCTTAAAAGAAAAAAACAAAAAGCCCCCACCCAACCCCTGTAACTCGTGACCAGTGCATCCATTTTTTTCTTACTTTTTTCTATTCTATTTCTTTTCGATATTTATTAAAAAATAAAAATTGAACATGCTAATTAAATTTGGAGGAAAGAAAAAAGAAAGAACATTGGATTGAAAAAAATTAGTCGATGACCTCCATTTCGGTTATCTTCGAATAAATATTACCATTTAAATTAAAATGTAAACCCATTAAAATTATCAAACATAATATCAGATTGATTCAATAAAATTAATTTAGCTCCTCTCAATTTCTCTTTTTTATTGATCTCAAGATTGACTGAGTGTCTTTCTTTATCACTCTTATATCAGTCTCTTCGAATATCTCTCATGTATTAAGAATAAAAAATAATTATGTATTCAATTAACAAAGAAATTGAATTTGTCCTTTGAGAAAGAAATCTTGCTAGGAAGAAGATGAGAAGAAAGGGGATGGGGTAGGTTGGGCTTCTTATTTATTTTATTTTATACAAAAAATAGATGAAAATTTTATTTGAAATAATTTTCATTCTTTTTGACATAAATTTATAATTCTATAATTGTTGGGCCTATCGCCACATGTTATCTTTTAATTAGTCACTTTGCCACATCACAGCAAGTGCATTACACACACTTTATTTTTTTTACTTATTGTCGAAAAATGTCTAATAGGAACAAGTTTTGAATAAATAAAAGTGTTCAATAGGTATTGGTCCTAGTTGAGGTGTCTAAGTGAATTATGAGGACAATTTTAAGGGGCCGCATATGACTTAAGCCTATATCATTTTGTTTTAAAAAAAACAATTCAATAATTTTGCTGCCTTTAATTTTTTATTTAAAAAAATTAATTATTTGAATTCAAATATTATTTAAATTTAAATTCAATATAATATCTTTTTTTAGAAAGAAAATATATTTATTACTTTACTTATTTTTAATTTTTTTAAAATAATGTATATTTTCTTATAAGTTATATATTTAAATTTTAAAAAATATTATAATTTTTTTTTTATATAAAATCGCTGTTTTAACATTTTTTTTTAAATTTTTTTTTTAAAAAATAGCTTCCTGCAGCGATTGGCAGCGATTTATAAAAAAAAAAATTTCTTATAATAAAGTCGCTGCTAGGGTAGCGATTTATAAAATTTTTTTTTTTTTTTATAAATCGCTGCACTGGCGGCGATATACCTTATTTTTTTTAAAAAAAAATATAATTAAAAAATAAAATGAAATCGCTGCCAAGGCAGCGATTTGTAAGAAGCAAAATTTTGAAATACCTGCTTAGGCAGCGATTTCATTTTTTTATTAAAAAATAAAATTTTTTGCAAAATCGCTGCTGAGGCAGGGATTTTACTTTTTCAGGTGAAGTAAGTCGCTGCACCTGCAGCGATTTTACCGTTTTGGTTAATATAAAATTTTATATACCGTTTTGGAATTTTTGTTAATATTTTGTACCCTTTAAGTTTCGGACTCGGAAATTAGAGGCTCGGAAGAGACCATAATCATATTATCAACTTCCTAAATACTCTCTCCATTTCACAAAGAATGACTTGATACGGAGTTTAATTGTATAAAAAAGACTTTTAAATCTTGTGGTTCTAAATTAAAGTTGGCTTAAATGTACAAAATTGTCATTTGATTTTGTTGTCTTAAACATGCCACGTAATAAGCTAAAATTAAAAATATTACCAAAAAAAAAAGATCATCTTTTTTAAACAGATTAAAAAAAAGAAATTTATTCTTTTTTAAAAGGAGGGAGTATATCAATAAATCAATTGTGATTTGCAAGATAACAAAGGAGACGACACCTACCATGAAATTTGTCTTTTACTATGTTAATCAAAACTATGTTCATAATTAGCTATTTTCTTTTTGTTTTTAGTTAGTTATTAGTCATATAAACACAACTTTGAGATTTTATAACTTGAATAAATAATTAGAATTAATTTAATTCAATAAATGGTTAATCATAATACAAACATGGAATGCAACTAATCCTTACTACACATGAAACAAAAATGATTCAACCACTCCCTAATGACTTACTTAAAAACACATTCGAATTGAGTGGAAGTCATTTTTAACCAATCTTAATTGATATCTTTTCATGCCACACAATATCAAAAATATTATTAGCGATAATTAATTAACGGCAATAATTTAATTGTTACTAATTATATTTTTTAGTAAAAATTAATACTCTTTGTATATGTTTCTAAAGCCTTTAACGATATTAATACTAATGATATTTAACTAATATTACTAAACACTTTAAAAAAATTTAATTAATATATATATTTGTTATTGCTAAAAATTGTTTTTATGACAGCGCCAGTACTTCCCTCTAAGTTGCTACTAGTACTCTTCATGTCACTTTATTTGACCTTAACTTAAGTTGAACATTTGACAAAAAAATACTGATATATATTCTCATTAAAGTTATCATTTCATGACCATTTATTTTTATTCATATATATATTAAAAAATAAGATGGCATATTCTATTTATTAAAGAATCAATGACTCAGTACATAATTTATGCTGAGTCAATTTATGATTTTAAATATTTTTAGCATTAATATGATTATAAGAACATATTACTAAATTCAAAATTAAAATATAAAAACTTCCTGCTTTTTTTAGACATGAGAAAACAAAGTGTCACATAATTCAATGTATAATAACGATCACACAAACAACATAATTAAGAAAATAAACGAAGAAACACATTTTATTAAGTGGTGAGGGGGGGGAGNTATTCTATAAGATTGACTATAGGAAGACTTTGAAATGGTCATTTACATGAGAATATCAATATATTCTTCAATCTTATCATTTGAAAAGCCAACTCTCACGTCAACTAGATAAAAATATTCTTTAGGCGGCCTATTGTATAGAAAGAGAGAGAATGACATAATGTTGATACAGGAATGATTTCTTCCCATTTTAAGTAAAATTTTAACGGACAAGAGTCTAAAATATCCTTAAAGTATTTAAAAATGGTATAAAATTACCCTTCATCCACATATTGACTCCAAAATGTCATTTTCATCCACCTATTGACTCCAAAATGCCCTTTTCATCCACCTATTGGCTCTAAAATACCTTTGTCATCCACCTTTGCGTTCAAAATTGACCACTTTTTTAATTGTATTAAAATTAAACTCTTTAAATATATTTTATAATACTCGGCGTTCAACTATTGATTATAATTATAATTTATTAATATAATTTATAAACCAACCCACTACCCACTCATTACTAACTAGACCTCACCCAATTAATAATCCAATTATAATATCAAAATCGTCATAAACACTACTAAAACACGATGAAATTATAGATTTCTGAAAATGACATTCAAAACTATTCGAGTCCGAATCGAAGCCCCAATTAAATTTAGGTTGAGCCGCTTATTTAGGAGGACATTTTCTTTCAAAATTGAATTAGAAATTTATGATTAAAGGTAAAGAAGTAATACATCCCGAATTAATTCATGCACTTTTTTTAAATATAATTTTATAAATGTTTATGATTTGTTTTAAAACTTTAATATATTATTTTGAAAAAAAAACTACCTATGAAGTAACATCACATAATTGAGACGTAAGAATAATTAAGATGAACATAGTCAGACTTTTCAGTTTATCGGTGATTTTTATTTAGCCACTTGAATGTATAATAATTACTTCTATAATTTTTAAAAACACTCAATTGGCAGTAGCTTGCATTAATAATGTGATGGGTTCATTAATTTAGAGGGATTTAATTAATAATGGAGTGGGTAGTGGATTGATTTATAAATTATACTAATAAGTTAAATTATAACAAATAGTTGAGCTACCACGTATTTTAAAAAATATTTAAATAGTTTAAATATAAAACCGTCAAATAAGTGGTCAATTTTGAACCAAAAGGTGGATGACAAGGGTATTTTGGACCCAATAGGTGGGTGGGAAGGGTATTTTGGAGCCAATAGGTGGATGGAGGGTAATTTTGTACCATTTCCAATACTTTGAGGATATTTTAGGCCCTTTTCCGAAATTTTAATTTCAATTTTCTACGTAACTTGCTTAACGCTATAAGATCAAGGATATATTGATATATTAGTGTTGTGGCATTTGTTTTAATATTATTGTATAAAGTTAAGGTGTCTTTTTGTGGGGTCCATCCCCATGTACCAAACTTTGAATAGCTCTATGCCAATTTCAAAGTTTGGCAGATTTGGTGCTGAATTATTTTTCAGCTTTACTTAATTTTCAATAGTAGGTAAGCTACGAAGAAAAAAAAATTATTTTTCTTCTATAGCACATATGGAGGGTAGTGCATTTGTTATCTATAAAATGGAGGACAATTCTTCATTCTAGATGCACCAAAAAGAATTACAAAGGAGAGAAAAGAAGAGTGAGGCATCACAGAGGAAAATAATCTGTGAGGAAAAATAGAGAGTGTGAGCGATATTGTAGTGAGGTGGAAAAATCAAAAGAGTGTTATTTCTTTTGAATGTGTAGTGGTCTTTGGAGTTTTACTCAGACATACAAGTGTAAAATCCTTACTATAGTGATATTCGTTGCTCCTCTTGGATCGTGGTTTTTTCCTTATTTAGGAGGGTTTACACGTAAAATCTTGGTGTCATTATTTCTCTTTTATTCTTATTGATTAACCGTATTGTTGTGTTCCGCATTTATTGCCTTTATTACCGTAAATATTACTTCTGTTACGAATTTATTCCCAACAATTGGTATCAGAGCACATGTTCTGCTCATTTATATAAATATTTTTTGCAGGTTATTATACTATACTCAATAAAAAAATATCTGGAGTAAAGTACGAGGTAGCAAAATTCAACGGTGATAGCGGTTTCTCAACGTGGCAGAGAAGGATGAAAGACTTGTTCATCCAACAGGGTTTACACAAGGCACTAGGCGGCAAATCCAAAAAGCCCGAATCCATAAAACATGAGGATTGGGAAGAAATGGATGAAAAGGCTGCTAGTGCAATCAGATTGCACTTAACAGATGATGTAGTTAATAACATCATCGATGAAGAGAGTGCATATGGCATTTGGACAAAGTAAGAAAATCTATACATGTCCAAAACGGTAACAAATAAATTGTACCTAAAGAAGCAGTTATATGCGCTACATATGGGTGAAGGTACAATTTTTTTTGTCTCATTTAAATGTACTTAATGGACTAATCACGCAGCTAGCAAACCTCGAAGTAAAGATCGAGGATGAAGATAAAGTCATAGTGCTCCTGCACTCGCTGCCATCTTCCTACGATACTTTAGCAACAACCATTTTACATGGTAAGGACTCTATTGAGTTGAAGGATGTCACATCAGCCCTTTTGCTCAATGAGAAGATGAGAAAAAGGCCTAAAAATCACGGACATGCTCTCATCACGGAAAGTAGAGGCAGAAGTTACCAAAAGAGCTCAAGTAACTATGGTAGATCCGGAGCTCGTGGAAAGTCCAAGGTCCGATCAAAATCGAAGGCCAGAAATTACTACAATTGCGATCAACCAGGACACTTCAAAAGAGATTGTCCAAATCTAAAAAGGGGCAAAGGGGAAAGCAGCGGCCAGAAGAATGATGACAACACAGCTGCCGTGGTGCAAAGTAATGACAATGTTGTTCTCCTCATAAATGAGGAAGAAGAATGCATGCACTTGGCAGATATAGAGTCGGAATGGGTGGTCGACACAGCAGCATCTTATCATGCCACACCGGTGAGAGATCTTTTTTGCAGATATGTAGCCGGTGATTATGGCAATGTGAAAATGGGTAACACAAGTTACTCAAAGATTGCGGGGATCGGAGACATTTGCTTAAAAACAAATGTTGAATGCACATTAGTGTTGAAAGATGTGCGCCATGTACCTAATTTGCGGATGAACTTGATCTCGGGAGTTGCTTTGGACCAAGATGGATATGAGAACTACTTTGCAAATAAAAAATGGAGACTCACCAAAGGGGCATTGGTGATTGCAAAAGGAGTTGCTCGTGGCACGTCATACAGGACAAATGCAGAAATATGCCAAGGTGAATTAAATGCGGCTCACGAAGAAAATTCTGCAGATTTATGGCATCAAAGAATGGGTCATATGAGCGAGAAAGGATTGCAAATTCTTTTCAAAAAGTCACTCATATGTTTTTCCAAAGGTACAACGATAAAATTGTGTAACTACTGCTTATTTGGTAAACAACATAGAGTCTCATTTAAGACATCATCTGAAAGAAATTCGAATATACTTGATTCGGTATATTCTGATGTTTGTGGTCCAATGGAGATAGAATCTATAGGAGGTAATAAATACTTTGTTACCTTTATTGATGACGCTTCTCGAAAATTGTGGGTTTATATCTTGAGAACCAAAGATCAGGTGTTTCAAGTATTTCAAAAGTTTCATGCTCTGATAGAAAGAGAGAAAGGTCGAAAGCTAAAACGTCTCCTAACCGACAATGGAGGTGAGTACACTTCAAGAGAATTTGAAGAGTACTGTTCAAACCATGGAATCAGACATGAAAAGACAGTTCCTGGAACCCCACAACACAATGGTGTAGCTGAGAGAATGAATTGCACCATTGTTGAGAAGGTGAGAAGCATGCTCAGAATGGCTAAATTACCCAAGACATTCTCGGGTGAAGCAGTTCGGACAGCGTGTTATCTTATCAATCGTAATCCATCAGTTCAGTTGGAGTTTGACATTCTGGAGAGAGTTTGGACCAACAAAGAGATGTCTTACTCGCACCTAAAGGTGTTCGGTTGCAAAGCTTTTGCACATGTACCGAAGGAGCAAAGAACCAAGCTAGATGATAAATCAGTTCCTTGCATATTCATCGGATATGGAGATGAAGAGTTCGGGTACAGACTATGGGATCTTGTAAAGAAGAAGGTCATCAGAAGTAGAGATGTAATCTTTCGAGAAAGTGAAGTTGGAACTGCTGATGATCTATCCGAGAAGGCCAAGAAAAAGAATGGTATAGTCCCTAATCTTGTTACCATTCCTTCTTCTTCTAACCATCCCATAAGTGCAGAAAGTATGATTGATGAAGTTGCTGAGCATGAAGAGCAACCTGATGAGATTGTTGAGCAGGGGGAGCAACTTGGTGATAATACCGAGCAAATGGAGTACCCAGAAGAAGAACAATCTCAACCTCTGAGGAGATCAGAAAGACAAAGGGTAGAATCAACCAAATACCCTTCCTCAGAGTATGTCCTTATCAATGATGAAGGTGAGCCAGAAAGTCTTAAGGAGGTGTTGTCTCATCCAGAAAAGAGCCAATGGATGAAAGCCATGCACGAAGAGATGGGATCTCTACAGAAAAATGGCACATACCAGCTAGTTGAACTTCCAAAAGGAAAAAGACCACTTAAGTGCAAGTGGGTCTTTAAACTCAAGCAAGATGGAAATGGCAAGTTGGTCAGGTACAAAGCTCGATTGTTTGTAAAAGGATTTGAACAAAATAAAGGTATTGATTTTGATGAAATTTTTTCACCTGTTGTCAAAATGACTTCTATTCGAACTATTTTGAGCATAACAACTAGTCTAGATCTTGAAGTGGAGCAATTGGATGTGAAAACTGCATTTCTTCACGGAGATTTGGAAGAAGAGATTTATATGGAACAACCAGAGGGATTTGAAGTATCTGGAATGAAACACGTGGTGTGCAAATTGAATAAGAGTCTTTACGGGTTGAAACAGGCCCCAATGCAATGGTACAAAAAGTTTGACTCTTTCATGAAAAGTCAAACGTACACAAAGACCTATTTTGATCCATGTGTATGCTTCAAAAGATTTTCTGACAATAATTTTATTATTTTGTTGTTATATGTGGATGACATGTTAATTGTAGGACAACACAAAGAGCTGATTGCAAAGTTGAAGAAAGATTTGTCCAAGTCATTTGACATGAAAGACTTGGGCCCAGCAAATTCTAGGGATGAAGATTGTTCGAGAAGAAGAAAAAGAAAGTTGTGGCTATCTCAAGAGAAGTACATTGAACGTGTACTAGAACGCTTCAACATGAAGAGTGCTAAACCTGTTAGCACGCCTCTTGCGAGTCATCTGAAGTTGAGCAAATAGATGTGTCCTACAACAAAAGAGGAGAATGAGGGAATGGCTAAAGTTCCTTATTCTTCAGCAGTGGGGAGTTTGATGTATGCAATGGTGTGTACAAGACCTGATATTGCTCATGCAGTTGGTGTTGTTAGAAGATTTTTTGAAAATCCTGGAAAAGAACATTGGGAGGCAGTTAAGTGGATACTCAGGTACCTAAGAGGTACCACAAGAGATTGCTTGTGTTTTAAAGGATCTGATCCAATCATGAAAGGCTATACTGATGCTGATATGACAGGTGACCTCGATAATAGAAAATCCACTACTGGATATTTTTTTACATTTTCAGGGGGAGCTATATCATGGTAGTCAAAGTTGCAGAAGTGTGTCGCACTCTCCACAACTGAGGCAGAATATATTGCAGCTATTGAAGCTGGCAAAGAGATGGTATGGCTGAAACGATTTCTTCAAGAACTTAGATTGCATCAGAAGGAGTATGTTGTCTATAATGACTGTCAGAGTGCAATAGACTTGAGCAAGAACACCATGTATCATGCAAGGACGAAGCATATCGACGTGAGATATCACTGGATTCGTGAAAAGATAGAGGACGGATCTACGCAGGTCATGAAGATCCTTACTAGTGAAAACCCTTCAGATATGCAGACCAAGGTGGTATCAAGGGACAAGTTTGAGCTATGCAAAACACTTGTCGGCATGTACTCAAGCTAGAAACCTAGAGCTACCTCCTTCAAGGTGAATGGGTCTGGAGGGGGAGATTGTGGGGTCCATCCCCATGTACCAAACTTTGAATAGTTCTCTGCCGATTTCAAAGTTTGGCAGATTTGGTGTTGAATTATTTTTCAGCTTTACTTAATTTTCAATAGTAGGTAAGCTATGAAGAAAAAAAAATTGTTTTTCTTCTATAGCACATTTGGAGGGTAGTGCATTTGTTTTCTATAAATGGAGGACAATTCTTCATTCTAGATGCACCAAAAAGAATTACAAAGGAGAGAAAAGAAGAGTGAGGCATCACAAAGGAAAATAATCTGTGAGGAAAAATAAAGAGTGTGAGCGATATTGTAGTGAGGTGGAAAAATCAAAAGAGTGTTATTTCTTTTGAATGTGTAGTGGTCTTTGGAGTTTTAGTCAGACATAAAAGTGTAAAATCCTTACTATAGTGATATTCGTTGCTCCTCTCAGTTCGTGGTTTTTCCCTTATTTAGGAGGGTTTCCACGTAAAATCTTGGTGTCATTATTTCTCTTTTATTCTTATTGATTAACCGTATTGTTGTGTTTCACATTTATTTTTTTATTACCGCAAATATTATTTCTGTTACGGATTTATTCCCAACACTTTTGTCGTAAATAATTACATATGGATGTTCGGTAGCAAATTCACACACTTTTAGAATTTAGGCTTAACTTTGAAGTTTTTTTTAATTTCATGACTTTGAAGGAACAGTAAGTGAAGCCTTACCACATATATTTTTGACATTTAGGAGTCATTTTATGTGTATCATGTAGTCAGCTAACTTACATTCCCATGGAGACAACGGCATGAGAAAGTATTGTTGATGAGATCCAGTTGTATATTTTGAATACGTCATAACCGGTGTTTTTAAAATCATTTTTGGGCCGAGTCCCTAGAGATCCTTGGTGATGGGAGTACCAAAAAACTCTAGGGCATAAATTGAAGACGTAGATTCATAGTACGTAAGTTCTATAATTTGGGGCGTAAGCTCCAAGCATTGAAACGTACACCTTGGGCGTAGAAACGTATGTTGTGGGTGTTATTTTTTTATTTTTTATTTTTGGTTTTGAAAGACTTACATTTTATGTCTGGAGGCTTACGACTGGCTCCTTACTGCATAAACATTCCCGCCTTTTAAAGCACTGATCATGACAATGAAATTACATCAGATATTTGATTTATATCTGATGTAGCCTAGACTTGAGTTGCATATTGTAGGTTCCAGAATTTGTATTTTGAATTTGATATCCTTCGTCAAAAAAAAACTATTTTCTCTCTTCTAATTTCTATACCTATATCGGCTACATAACAACCCTTTTGGGGGCGAGTAACTCCAGGCTCCACTCTATGGAGACACCGAGAGGGCCTCATCCGACGCATTTAGAGAAGAATCAGGTCTTACCTGAAGGGGCGAAACAAGTACAAGAAACAATTGCAAAAAAAACTCTCTTATGCTTAACCAACCAGCGTAGTCAAATACTGCTAGGCAGATTATTCACAATGGGATGTCAGCCATCATCTTCAAAGAATACTAGAAGAATTTTTTGTTCAAAAGAGTAATCGAGATAGAGGGAATGCAAATATGGCTTTAAAAATGGTGCCCCAACTTCACATCAGAAGAAGACCTTCCCGTGTCTCCTTTGTGGGCTTTGTTATTCTTATAGTAACCTGTATTTATAAGGTTAATAAACAGAAACAGAAATAAGATGAAGCAGAAAATACATAAAATACAAGAAGTAATCCGAGTCCACAGAAACTACTGTGTGTCCTTAATAAATTTAATCCCCTCACTGTACTCAAGGTTATGGATTAATTTCTCCCAAGATAAAACGGATTAAACCTATTAAAGAAATAGCGGTACCTCAAATTTCTTTAACTTCAGCGAACTTCAGAACAACAACAAGTAACACAGACTCAGTCGATCGACACTTTGATTTTATTTGAGAGAAAAATAAATGCAGAGAAGTAAAAATTTTTAGTGTTTGAAAAATCAAAAATTGACTTCCTTTTATAGCCATTTTCAGCAAGGAACGTGTCTGTTCAGTGAAATCTGTTCAGACCCATTTTATCCAGAAAGTTGTGTCTTTTGGAAAAATAACAACTTTTCGGAAAATTGTGTCTGTTAGGAAAATAACAACTTTTTGGAAAGTAACGACTTTTCGGAAAGAGTAACAACTTTTCGGAATGTTAACGTTACCCGCAAATTTATAAGAGATAATATTAACAGGACTTATTTGATTTAACAAAAACTGATTAAATAAATTTTGTCCAAAAAATTTATCAATCAATCACATCATTTGCCAAATCCAAATCCAAATCCAAATCCAAATCCAAATCCGAAGCGGAAGCCGAAGTTGAAGCCGAAGCCGAGGCCGAGCGAGTGACGACGACGACGGCGCGAGGGGGCATCTTCTTCTTAGCTCTTTAAGAAGCAATGGAAGTGTTTCCTTATATAAGGACAACAATTTCCCTTTCTTTTGCCGATATGGGAGAAATGACTTTTCATTTGCACTTTGCAAATGACTTTTCATTTTCCCTCCAAAGTAGGTCCCTCACTTTTCATATTCTCTCTTTTCTTTTCCCATTCACACTTGCTAAACCCCAACAATCCCCCACATGAATGGGAAGGCTATTATTAAAACATATGCATGAAAAAACTTGTGTGTCTTGTAGGTAAAGGTTAATCGCATCTGGATAAGTAGGTTTCCCTTTAAACTTTCCGTACTGAAATATATCGGATATACTCGATCAATCGGTAGATTTGATATCTTTGAACCGTCGAGCTTTGGTGTATACCTAGACAACATATGTCACACAATCAACCCTTGAACTGTTCTTAGTTGCATTGTTTTGTTCATTTCAGTCATGAACACATCTTGGATAGTAAGTGCTTAAAGAACTGGCCTTACCGGATTCTCCTTGAAGCGGCTTACACTTCACACTTACATAGGTGATTTCTAAATGTGTTATCCCATAGATACACCATTTGATATTCCCTGTATCAAACTTAGAAACCATTAAAAAGTCCTTATGTCTTTATCCTGGTTACTAAACATTGTCTCATCATGAGAATGGATCATAAAATAATAATAATTTTTTCTTTGACAATGTTAAACCGTCATCAATGACTTTGTTTAATCTCCTTGAACCTAGATCTTGGGATCTCCAGTCTTCTAGGTAGAGTTACCGCCACGATGACTTGTTTTCGGCCATAGTCCCATTCCCGTCGATGATTTCTCAACTTCCTCTCTATTTAGGCCTTTTGTAAGTGGATCCGACACATTATCTTTTGACTTCACATAGTCAATTGTGATAATTCCACTAGAGAGTAGTTGTCTCACAGAGTTATGTCTTCGTCTTATGTGACGAGACTTGCCGTTATACATAATGCTTCCAGCCCTTCCTATTGCAGCTTGACTATCACAATGTATGCATATAGGGGCCATTGGTTTGGGCCAAAATGGAATATCTTCTAAGAAATTCCGGAGCAATTCAGCTTCTTCACCTGCCTTGTCTAAAGCAATGAATTCAGACTCCATTGTAGAGCGAGCTATACATGTTTGTTTGGATGATTTCCAAGATATTGCTCCTCCACCAATAGTAAAAACGTATCCACTTGTGGATTTTGTTTCAGTTGACCCAGTAATCCAATTTGCATCACTATATCCTTCAAGAACGGCTGGATATCTGTTGTAATGTAAAGCATAGTTTTGAGTGTCATCTAAGTATCCCAAAACTCTCTTCATTGCCAACCAATGATTATGATTAGGATTACTTGTGTATCGACTCAGTTTACTGATAGCGCAAGCTATGTCTGGTCGTGTACAATTCATGACATACATTAAGCTTCCCAATACGCTAGCATAGTCCAATTGAGACTGACTTTCGCCTTTATTCTTTGCAAGATGAAGATTTACATCAATTGGAGTCTTTGCCCTTTTAAAATTCAAAAATTTGAATTTTTCAAGTATCTTTTGAATATAATGAGTTTGAGACAATGCTAGACCGTTAGGAGTTTTAAGAATTTTAATTCCTAATATCACATCAGCAACTCCTAAATCTTTCATATCAAACTTACTAGCAAGCATACGCTTTGTAGCTTTTATATTAGCAATGTCTTTGCTCATTATAAGCATATCATCTACATATAGGCATAAAATAACTTCCTGATTTGGAGTATCTTTAATGTAAACACATTTATCACATTCATTGATCTTAAATCCATTTGACAACATGGTTTGATCAAACTTTGCATGCCATTGTTTTGGTGCTTGTTTTAGCCCATAAAGTGACTTAATAAGTTTGCACACTTTCTTTTCTTTACCAGGAACTACAAAACCCTCAGGCTGTTCTATGTAAATTTCCTCTTCAAGCTCTCCATTTAAGAAGGCTGTTCTCACATCCATTTGATGAATTTCAAGACCGTATACTGCCGCTAGTGCAATTAACATTCGAATTGATGTAATCCTAGTCACTGGCGAGTATGTGTCAAAATAATCAAGACCTTCTTTTTGTCTAAAACCTTTGACAACAAGTCTTGCTTTATATTTGTCAATAGTTCCATCGTCTTTCATCTTCCTTTTAAAGATCCATTTTGAACCCAAGGGTTTGTTCCCTGGAGGAAGATCAACCAACTCCCAAGTATGATTGCTTAAGATTGATTCAATTTCACTATTAACAGCCTCCTTCCAAGAGGTTGAGTCGCTAGATAACATTGCTTCCTTGAATGTTTGAGGCTCACTTTCAAGAAGAAATATTACAAAATCTGATCCAAATGAAGTAGATGTCTTTTGACGTTTACTGCGTCTTGGACTTTCTTCATTTTGTTCATTCTCTTTTGGTTCTTCTCTGGGTTGTTTAGATCCCCCACTAGATGACTCAAGTCTAGTTTTATACGGATAGATATGTTCAAAAAATTCAGCACTGTCTGATTCCATTACCGTGTTATCATGAATATCTGAATGTTCGGACTTATGAACCAAAAATCGACATGCCTTACTGTTTGTGGCATATCCAATGAATACACAATGCACAGTCTTAGGTCCTATTTTTACCCTCTTATGTATAGGAACTTGGACTTTGGCTAGACACCCCCACACTTTGAAATATTTCAAATTGGGTTTTCTACCTTTCCATTTCTCATATGGAATTACATTTGTCTTTGAGTGAGGCACTCTGTTAAGTATCTGATTTGCTGTAAGGATAGCTTCCCCCCACAAGTTCTGTGGTAAACCTGAACTTATAAGTAATGCATTCATCATTTCTTTTAAAGTTCGGTTTTTTCTTTCTGCAATTCCATTAGACTGAGGAGTGTAGGGAGCAGTAGTTTGATGGATTATTCCATTTTCTAAACATATTTCTGCAAATGGAGATTCATATTCTCCACCTCTATCACTTCTGATCATTTTGATCTTTTTATCTAACTGATTTTCAACTTCAGTTTTATATTGCCTAAATGCATCTATTGCTTCATCCTTACTATTTAGCAAATAGACATAACAATATCTAGTGCAATCGTCAATAAAAGTTATGAAATACTTTTTCCCACCACGTGATGGTGTTGACTTCATGTCACAAATATCAGTGTGAATCAATTCTAAAGGATTTGAATTCCTTTCAACAGATTTATAAGAATGCTTAGCATACTTAGATTCAACACAAATTTGACATTTTGATTTATTGCACTCAAATTTTGGCAAAATATTTAAGTTAATCAGTTTTCGCAAGGTTTTGTTATTAACGTGTCCCAAACGTTCATGCCATAAACATTTAGACTCAAGCAAGTAAGAAGAAGCAAAATCTTTATTCATATCAACTGCAATTACATTGAGTTTGAAAAGGCCATCACTAAGGTAGCCTTTTCCTACATACATATCATTTTTGCTTACTACTACTTTATCAGAAACAAATACACATTTAAATCCATTCTTGGTCAGAACTGGAATTGAAACTAAATTCTTTCTCAATTCTGGAACATATGAGACCCTATTCAAAGTCACCACCTTGCCTGATGTCATCTTTAATAGGACTTTGCCAGTTCCTTCCACCTTTGCAACAGCGGAGTTTGCCATAAACAATTTTTCATCTGTAAGTGCTGGAGTATATGATGAAAATAATTCTTTGTTGGCACAAACATGGCATGAGGCACCAGAATCTATCCACCATTCTCTTGGATTTCCAACCAAGTTACATTCTGAAAGCATTGCACAGAGATCGTCCATTTCTCCTTTGGATTCAGCCAAGTTTGCTTGATCCTTCTTTTTCTTGTCCTTCTTAGGACCCCGGCATTCATTAGCCCTATGACCATGTTTACCACAATTAAAGCAGTTTCCATTGAATTTCTTCTTAGGAGGATTGCTTTTTGGACCAGATGCTTTCTTTCTTTTCTTTAATTTTGTGGGATCTTCTTCAACAAAATTTACTCCAGATATTGTTGAATTACCACGTGACCTCTTTTCTGCAGCCTTATTATCCTCTTCGATTCTCAACCTTACTATGAGATCTTCAACAGTCATCTCCTTGCGTTTGTGTTTCAAGTAGTTTTTAAAGTCCTTCCACAATGGAGGTAACTTTTCAATAATTGCAGCCACTTGAAAAGCATCATTCACAATCAATCCTACATTAAAGGTTATGTGAGTATTAAGGGAAAACTTAATATTTCTAACATAGGCATTAAATAAATTTATACCTTCAGCAAGGAGATCATGGATTATGACCTGCAATTCTTGAACTTGGGTGACGACAGTCTTACTGTCTATCATCTTATAGTCCAGAAATTTTGCCACAATGAATTTCTTCATTCCGGCATCTTCTGTTTTGTACTTCTTTTCTAAAGCATCCCAGAGTTCTTTTGAGGTTTTGGCATTGTTGTACACATTGTACAGATCATCTTGCAGACCACTCAAAATATAATTTTTACACAAAAAATCTGAGTGTGTCCATGCTTCTGTTACCAAGAATCGTTCATCAGCCGGAGTTTCATCTGACATAACAGGAACATTCTCATTGATGAACTTCTGCAGACTCAACGTAGTGAGATAGAAGAACATCTTTTGCTGCCATCTCTTAAAGTCGACTCCAGAAAACTTTGCAGGTTTCTCAGCCGGTGCTAAGGCAGCATTTGAACGATTATGTGCAACCGTTGTTGTTGCAGCACTTACTGTTCCAGCATTTGTTTGACTTGAATTAGTCTTTTTTTTTCTGTCACAAATGGCAGATAAGTTAAGTATTTGAAATACTAACAGTAAAGAACAAATCTTTACACAAACTGTTTCTGATTTAACGATAAAGTTTTTATGTTCTTTTAATCGTTAATCGAATGAATTTTAAAAATTCAAGCAGAGTAGAAAACCATAAAGGTTTTAATCTCCAGAAACTTCAAATACATAAACTTTTAAATTTCTTAAGATTGTTATTCTTATAGTAACCTGTATTTATAAGGTTAATAAACAGAAACAGAAATAAGATGAAGCTAAAAATACATAAAATACAAGAAGTAATCCGAGTCCACAGAAACTACTGTGTGTCCTTAAGAAATTTAATCCCCTCATTGTACCCAAGGTTATGGATTAATTTCTCCCAAGATAAAACAGATTAAACCTGTTAAAGAAATAGCGGTACCTCAAATTTCTTTAACTTTAACGAACTTCAGAACAGCAACAAGTCACACAGACTCAGTCGATCGACACTTTGATTTTATTTGAGAGAAAAATAAATGCAGAGAAGTAAAAAATTTCAGTGTTTGAAAAATCAAAATTGACTTCCTTTTATAGCCATTTTCAGCAAGGAATGTGTCTGTTCAGTGAAATCTGTTCAGACCCATTTTATCCAGAAAGTTGTGTCTTTTGGAAAAAATAACAACTTTTCGGAAAATTGTGTCTGTTAGGAAAATAACGACTTTTTGGAAAGTAACGACTTTTCGGAAATCAACGACTTTTCGGAAAGAGTAACAACTTTTCAAAATGTTACCGTTACCCGCAAATTTATAAGAGATAATATTAACAGGATTTATTTGATTTAACAAAAACTGATTAAATAAATTTTGTCCAAAAAATTTATCAATCACATCATTTGCCAAATCCAAATCCAAATCCAAATCCGAGGCCGAGCGACTACGACGACGGCGCGAGGGGGCATCTTCTTCTTAGCTCTTTAAGAAGTAATTGAAGTGTTTCCTTATATAAGGACAACAATTTCCCTTTCTTTTGCCGATATGGGAGAAATGACTTTTCATTTGCACTTTGCAAATGACTTTTCATTTTCCCTCCAAAGTAGGTTCCTCACTTTTCATATTCTCTCTTTTCTTTTCTCATTCACACTTGCTAAACCCCAACAGACTTTACTACTAGGTCTGCCTTATCATCTTCACAACTGAAATTATATTAAACAACTCTTAAAGATATGTAGGTACTCATCTTGCTCTTGATGTTGCTACACTACAACTCGTCCTAGTGTGGCTAAATTCAAAGTAGATGAAATCTCTGCCAGAAAATGTTTGGATTGGTTTAAAAGATGACGTACGAGTCTCTTTTAAAAGGTTATGTTCAAAATATAGATTATTAAGTAATCCCCACATATTGTAAGAAATGTCGAAAGTTGGATCATAATCTATCTAACTGTAGAGTGGTGGAAAGGAGGAATGCTTCTAATAGAGAATATGATCAAAACAATACCAAGAACAACATTGAAGAAATAAAAGAGAAAGAAATGATATGCAGCTGAATGACTGTGATGGTACAATTAAAAGAGAAAAGACAATAACTGAAACTATTCATATTAAGAATAAAGAACAACCTGAAATTGATTTTGTGAAAGATAGGAGTTTAAATGGTCATGAAGAAGAACAAGAAAAAGAAAATCTCCAAGAAGAAAAATATTGTCATGTTTAAACTTGTTATTGAAAAATAGATTAAGAGACAACATAAAAATATTAAAAAAATACAAGTAGGAAAATAACTTTTAAAATGAAACAACATAGTATTGACTCAGGCACCTTCATCACTACAGACCTCAGAAAAAAAGAGTGTTATACGACATCATAAATAATCTCAATAACGCTCTGGATGAACCTTATTGTATTTAAGGTGACTTTAATATTATCATGGACCCTTCTAAAAATGAACGGCAAACCTTACAGTAGCAAAATGTAGATTTTATCAGCATTATGGAAGCTTGTGGCTTTATGAAAATTGAATTCAGTGGGCCATGATTTACTTGATGCATGTAATAGTAGAAGCCCAAAATGAAAAATCTAGAAAAGACTTGATAGAGTCATGGTTAATGACCAATAAACTCAAACATTCAATAATAACATGGTCAAGCACCTTGCTAGAACTTCCTCATATCATAACCCACTGCTGCTTATGAAATTGCGTTGTGATCCTCTAATTATTTGGTTGAATAGTTAGAGGTTCGGTCCATGTCCCCCTCTAAAATGTATATTTTTTGGTGAAGTAACTGACATTGGTAGGGGTCAAGCCTAACCCCCCCCCCCCACCNCCCCCCCCCCCACCCCACCCACCATGACACACAACCAAGGTGATGATTTTTTTTATAAAAAAAAATATTGTGGGTTTCAGAGGACGTCCTAGTTTAGATATGCATTTATTGGTGATCGACAGACTCTTAGGAGCTAGTATTATTCAACCTATATTCCGTTATTAGTAATACTTTAACCCCGTATATAAAAAAGTAAAAATTTAAGGAATCCCATAGTGTAATTTAATAATTACACTCTGTCCCGACAAATTTAGTATTTACTAAAAATCCCTTAAAATTGTTGTGCCGTGATACTTTAGACTCTAGTGATACATGGTAAATGATACATGGTAATTTTAAACTGTTAAGAAAAAAATGGGGAAAAACGGTACATTTAATCTTGTTAACTAAAACAGCTCAATTTACGGTAACAGATCATTCAGCATTAAATCAGCACGTAATTGGATATTAATTTCAAATTTTTGAAAATCAAATATTATATCATCGACTAAACACTATACACACTGATTATATATGTATCATCAAGCACAGTTGATGACGCAGTTATTAAACTTAGTGAATGATACATTATAACAATTTTCAAAACCTCATGATACATAGAAAATATTATGATACACAACAAATTCATGTATCAATGCATCATCTAAAACACTATACACACTGATTCAAAATGTATCACACTTGATGGCGCATTTATTGAAATTAATCACTGTAGACACGTAATTTTGACCGAATTTAAGTTTAACATCAATTTTTAGAGCATAAATAATTTTATCAATCTAAATTAAATGTATTTTGATTTTTTTTTTATTATTATTTTCATTAAGTTTATTTAAAAGATATAAGAATAAACAACATAAATATAATTTTTATTATATAAGTTCATTTTGATTGTTAAAAAAAAAGGGATATATATATATATTACATATATTATTCAAATAAACTAATATTTCTTAATTATGTTTTTTTTTGTTTTAATTACCCATTTAGCTTTTATTTATTTATTTACTCAAAACAATTAATAATTATATAATTATCATTTATATATATATATATATATATATTTAATATTTAAAAAAAAAGGGAAATCACTCCCATTTTCCCCACTTCCCCACGACCATCACACCCCACATACACATTGCACACCTGCACATTAAAAAAGGCCAACATAAAAAAAAAAGATGACATCAGAGAAAGGTAAAAAAAAAAAGATGAGAAGGTAAAAAGAAAAAAAATATGTAAAAAATAGAATAAAAAAAATAAAAAAAATAAAATAACAAAAGAAGAAAAAAATGTAAAAAATAGAATAAAAAATAAAAATAATAATAATAACAAAAGAAAAAGTAAAAACAAAGAATATCTTATTTTATTCTACTTTGTTTGATTTAATTTATATGCATATATATATTTTAAATTAAAGGGCGTAGATTAATAAAATAAGGTAGTTTTAATATATTTAAATAAATCAAAGAATGAGGGTAAATACAGTTGTCTTAATAATACAATATTCATAAATTAGTTTAAGTCATAAATGTCCATAAAGCGACCGTGCTAGAACCACGGGACTCGAGGGATGCCTAATACCTTCCCCTTGGTCAACAGAATTCCTTACCCGAACTCGTTCGCAGACCAAACAAAGAGTCATTTCCTTTTGATTAGGGATTAAACAAAAAAGGTGACTTGGAACACCGTAACTCAATTTCAAGTGGCGACTCTGAAAAAATCAAAATAATCCCCTAATTAATTACGTCACTTAAAATGGAAAAACCCTTACGCCGCCGCGCGAAAAAGGGGTGTGACAA